>NW_007245912.1:213659-220535 GCF_000164805.1 Carlito syrichta
GGGGGGGGGGGGGGGGGGGGGGATTTAGGTAGAGGAGGTTGCATTGGTAAACGCACAGAGTCAAGAAAGACCAAGGACAAGGTGAGCAGCAAGAGCGGTTGGTACAAAGTGAAGTGCTAGGAAGTGGCGAGATGACAATGGAGAGGCTGATAATGACTAGATGACAAAGTGCATAAAATCTCAACTTTTTCCTGCAGACAACGAGGAGCTGCTGAAAGTTTTAAGGCAGGAGAGCACCATATTCAGATTTGTATTTTGGAAAAAGTCACTTGGATTGTAGGCTTAGGATGAACTGAAAAAATAGAGATTCCAAGAAAGGAGCCCATAGGACACTATTACTATAACTTAGATTTGAAAAAGGATGAATAGTTGAACCAAGAAAGGAGAAGTGTATGTTACGAGGGACTCTCAAGTCTGACATAAGTAAACAGTTGGATGGTTGAGCTATTGACTAAAATAGGAAACACAGGAAGGTAATTTGCAAACATTAAAGTCTGACTACTCAAAGTGTGTTCCAATACCAGCAGCACTAGCATTACTTGGAATCTTGTTAGAACGAGGAATTCCAGGCCCTACCAGTCCTACTAATTCAGCATAGGCATTTAACAAGATGCCCATGTAGTTCATATACACACTCAAATTTGAGAAGTACTCGAAAGTCTCATACAATCATACAAGACATATGCTAAATACTTTAAAGCTGTTGGGAAAAGCAGAAATTATACTTAGAGTAGCTGAAAATAACAAACCCAGGACCAGCAGGCTAGAGCTAAAGGATTCAACAAAGTAACCGTTTTTGTTAGAATAAAAGCTGTGCTACAATAGAGGCGGCTGCCTTGTGACATCACTTACTAGCAAAGTAAGGATAATCACTTGCTGGTGAAATGGTAGATATTCAAAAGAAATCTTTGAGTGTTGCTGCAAACAAATGGCTATACAGACATAAAGTAAACATTAATGAACTTAAAAATGGCACCTGTACACGTCTTGTTTCTTAGTCCCTGAGCCTTCTGAGATTTTAGAGGGACGGGCAATTGAGGAATACTTCTGTTGCATACGGGTGCTGCCAAAGGCATATGAAGGATCTAGAAGAGAAAAAGCCATAACTTATACCATGTTAGAAAAGGTTTACCATACCATTTTCAGTTCATAAATCTTACCTGCCGGGGAGGAGCAGAAAAGGTATTTCCATTTTGTCCAACCACAGACACTGGGATCATTCCTACCATTCCTTGGAGTACAGGCTGGACTGGAGAAGCAATTATTATGGCAGATCCTAAAAAAAAAAAAATTCTCATGATAGTAAGATTTCCCCTCAACTCTTTTGGCACAAAATACCAAAATAATTATTACTTTTAAATAAATTCTGTGAACAACCTCTGTTCTTTACGATCTACTTGCCTTTTAAGAAACCGATTTAGAAACAACAGCAAGGCTAACAAATTAACATAAGTCAATCCAAACATTAAGGTGGTCTTATGGTATTTAGTCATAGTAAACCATCCTGAGCAAGCACGAGATTGTAAAGCCAAGAGATCGTATTACAATTATATCTTGACTCCTCTAAAAAGAATAAAAAAACTAATTAGAAAATGAGTGGTGAATGTTTCAAGTCTAAACCTTATATCAGAAAATTAGAATCCCAACTGAATGTTGATAGCCTAAGACTATGCTCATAACCCCAACTTATTATATCTCTCAATGGTATTGACCAAAAAGGGTCAAGATAACTATATAAACAGACAAAACTATGGGGGGGAATTACAATGCCCACATGGTCCTTACAGGTCAACAATATAGTCTACCATAATTTAGTTCTGCCTTACTAATGAATTTTGTCCCTAGTAGACTAAGTACTGTTGGGTTGTTCCCTTCATTTTCATGCAACTTATTGTGGTCTCTTAAATAGCTATTCATGCTGATACTAATTCTCTTGGCTACAATGATTTCCTGCAACTCTAAATTCTACCTTATTTCTCTATGCTTTATCTGAAGCCCCTATTCTCTATAAATTCTGATCTCTCCTTTATCTATTGGTAACAGCATTTTAAATATACCCATTAGGTTTAATACTTGTTGATATTTAATAAAAATTAATTGTATGCCTATTAACGTAACAAAAGGGGAAAGGAGGCAAGTTTGAGAACCAACACATAAGGAAATGTAGATGAATGTGCCACAAGCTCTATCTCTGAGAAACAACATAAATGACCAATACGACAGGCATATCAATCACTAACTACATAGAAAACAGCATGCAAAAAATGCCACAAGAGCCCCTATGAACAAAGAATTCTGAAGAGAGTGACCAATTTTATTTTTTAAATTTTTTAATTTTTTAATTTTTTGAGTTGGAGTCTCACTCTGTCGCCCAGACTGGAGTACAGTGGCCGCTCCCAGCCACCGCAGCCTCGACCTGTTGGGCTCCGGCGATCCTTCAGCCTCAGCCTTCCGAGTAGCCGGAATTACAGGCACACGCTACCACGCCCGGCTAATTTTGTGATTTATTATAGAGATGAGGTCTCGCCTGCCCAGGCAGGTCTCGAACCCGCGGGCTCAGGCAATCCACTCACCTCAGCCTCCCAAAAGCGCGGGATTACAGGCTGAGCCACCGAGTCCGGCGAGAGTGACCAATTTTAGAAGGTAGAAGACAGTGCAAATGAGAAAAGGTTTTAACAAGGGGAGAAATTCAACTTTTTCTTGGAAGTCTCTCCAAACAGATGATAAATTCCTTGAAGACTATGACTACCAAGGCTATTTAAATAAAAATCTCCCACAACACTGCATGTTAGGAGGAATACGAGGGGGACCCAAAAAAACTCAAGAATTATCTTTGTGGGAGGGTGGGTCCCTTGTAGTACAGGCGATCCCCACTAGGCAAGTGTCTAGGAACCCATCAGCTAGTGTTGTGAGAAATGACCTGCAGAGGAAAAGCCCTGACTTGTTGCAAACAGATGACTGATTTTTCCACCATAACAATGTACCTGCCCATGCTGATTACTCAGCAGTTTTTGAACGAAAACAGCATGATCCTCATGTCCCACCCTCCCTATCACCCAGTCTCGTCCTCAGTGACTCTTTTTTTTGTTTGTTTCCCCAGATGAAAAAGCCCTCAAAGGGAAATGTTTTGCCGGTGTGGAATAGGTGAAACGAAAAACAGCAGAAGCACTAAAAGGCATCAAAATTGACAGGTTCAAAAACTGTTTTGAGCAGTGGAAAAATGTCTCACTAGGTGTACTGCATCAAATGGAGAGTACTTAGACGGTGACTGAAGTTTAAACATATAAGAACACACACTTTTTTATAAATAAATTCCATTTTTTGGGGTTCCCCCTCATGTAGCTATGTGACGAATTAGTCTCTTTTCTGTTTCTCACAGCTTATTAGCACATAAACTGAGAAGTAATTGTGAAAAGAAATTAAGCCACTGAAGTCCATGGCTTACTTTAAAAAAAGGTCCAACTGAATTAATTAGCATAAAGAGGCGGCATAATCACAAATTTCAGAATCTCTTCTCATACCATCTATCCATGATTTATTACCTTAGTCAATAACTTCACATACAAAAGAAGTTAGATCTCAATCCAGAACAATAAGCTTCAATATACTATTAAAGTTACCTTGAGAAAAGCTTGGTGACACAGCTGGGCTAACAGCAAATACACTGTTTGATCTTGGTGGTGTCTGTAACTGAGGTGGTGGAGGCTGAGGAGTCATAGGTGCAGGATTTCCAGGCAGCACCACTACATTTGACTGACTTACAGTTGTTCCTAGAGCTGCGGGATCAGTCACACAGGTAGCTATCAGAATGTTATTTGAATTGCCAAAAGTTGTACTTGTGGCTGGCATCAACTGTATAAATCCTCCATCCTTGGAAACACACGGTGTAACATTGGTTGAGAAAGCAATGCCATCTTCATTTTGAGTGGAGTTTACTGTAACATCTTCAGGTTTGAGTGCTAAAAGGCTCTGTTCCATGGAGGTGGAATCCCCTACTTCAGCAGATACAATAGCACCTACAGTTTCTTCTGAAGACAGGCATTTAACTAATTCTGCATTTTTGGTAGGTGACTTAGTAGGAGAAGACAAAATTATAGTTGGCAAGTTTTCTCCATTGATACTAGAAACAGCACTGTTAAGTTCAGTATCTGAGGAAACAAATGGATCGTCACTAATAATAATTTTAAGAGAAACGATATTTGATGTATCTATCTCTGTTAAGTTGTCACTAGGTTTATTGCTAGTATTTTGGGACTCAGAGTGAGAATCTCCCACCGAAGCACACACAGATTCTGAAGGAAGACAGTGACCGTTTTCTATCGGGTTACCTGCTGGAGGCATCAGTGCAACTTCCCCACAGCTATCATTTCCACCTAAAGAGAGAAAAATAGTGTCTTCTTTTACAGAAGATGAAAGCTCCTGTGCATTTTCAGACTTGGATGGCTGGATTTCATTTTCTGTACGATTTAACTCAACAGATGCTGAATCATTAGATGGCTGTTTAATTGAAGAAATTGAATCTCCAAGATGAATTTCTACTTGTTGTCCAGATATATTTAAACTTGGACTTTCAACAGATACAGGTAATATTTTACTTTGAAGTGAAGAATTATCTTGGCAATCTGACAACTGTGACATAACTGGTAACAAATTATTAATTTCAATTTTACTCTTGTGAATTTCACCAGACTCTGATGATTTGGGACCATGAAAATTACTTTTAAGTCTTATCATATCATTAGAACTCTCACAAAATTGAGTTTTTTTAGATGGCTTTCCAGTTAATGAAGTATTTTGGGATAAAAGTTGAGAACCTTTCCCAGAAAGAATTAAGTTTTCATTGTTAGTTTCACCACCAAGTGAAACAAATGAAGTTATTGGTATATCAGGATGAGAGGGCTGTAACTGAGATCCATTTGGAACATTTGGAGACAAAGGATTCTTTTCAATCTCTATAGCCATTTCAGTTTCAGTGGATATATGATTGGTGTATAATTCAGCACAATGAGGATTACATTCAGCATCAGAATTTCCTCTTTGGTTAAAGTCATTCAAACTAGGCACAGATTCAAAGGTAATGTCAAGGTTACACTTCTGTTCAGTAGGTATGGCTGACTTAAAGGTCTTTTTCTGGATGCCAGAGCTTATTTGGGAAAAACTTTCCTGGGCTTCTTGTCTAAGTACATCATGGTTGTTGTCATTCTTTAAAGCACTTAACGGGTCATCATTCGGATAGGATGTACAAAATGGAGGCTGACCAGATTGACCAACTGCAAAATATCAGGAGGGTAGAAAGATATGGTAAGTATGTTCAGCTTCTGAGGTAGTCATCTTTATCATAAAACCTGTTTTGTTAAATTAAATAGTATACTGGTATAAAAATACTGGTATACACTGTTGTATACCAGTAAGTGGAAGTTTGATACACTATATGCTATATTTCCCATTTTCTGAGTATCAAAAAATTTACAGGTACTTTCTAATTAATGATGCCTTTTAACAAATATCAGATTGTTTACTAAGATTCTTGGAAAACAGATGACACGAAGAATGAAAAGTAAGAGATTTAAAAACATTCAATATTTAATAGCACAGTTGGTTCAAAAAACCAAAAAAACAAAACTGGCTCCAAACATGCAGTTTGTTTCAAAACACTGACTTTTCAATTTCTAACATGTCTTTTGTTCTTTTGTTGTTTTGTTTTTATTTGTGAGTCAGAGTCACAGTGTGTCCCCAGGCTGGAGTGCAATGGCACGCTTACAGTCACCATAGCCTCAACCCGCTGGTCTCAGGTGATCTTACTTCCTTAGCTTTCCAAGTAGCTGGGACCACAGGCATGCCACCATGCCTAGCTAATTTCTTTGATTTATTGTAGAGACGAGGTCTTGCCAAGTTGCCCCGGCTGGCCTCCACTCCCTGGGCTCAGACAATCCTCTCACCTCCATCTCCCAAAGTGCTGGCATTAAAGTCATTGTGCCTGGCCTCTTTTGATCTTAATTTATCTGGTATATTCTTAAAAATGAAATGGGACCAGGCATGGTGGTTCATGCCTGTAATCCTAACACTTTGGGAGGCCGAGGTGGAGGAACTGCTTGAGTCAGGAGGTTGAGATCAGCCTGGGCAACAGAGAGATACCTCATCTCTACAAAAAAAAAAAAAAAACCATTAGCTGGGCCTGATGGTGCATGCCTATAGTCCCAGTTACTTGCGAGGCTGAGGTGGAAGGACCGCTTGAGCACAGAAGGTTGAGACTGTGGTGAGCCATGACTGTGCCACTGCACTCCAGCCTGAACATAAGCGAGAGCCTGCCTTAAAAAAAAAAAAGTGAAATGGGGCCAAGTACACTTTGCATGACCAACATTTGATCTTACTGTGTACTGTTTAACATTTGACATACATTTACTGAACAGACCAACCATATGCCTGGTACTGTGATACAAAGATGAAAGATCCAGTCTCTGGTCTTGGAGGGATTAATCTTGCCAAGGCAGCAGAAACAGAACAGAAAGTCAGCATGGTAAAAGCTGCAATAGTGTAGGGGAAAAAAAAACACCTCTTTCTGTCTATGGGACATGAGAAAGTATTATAAAGGAGGTATCGTATGAGAAGATCTTGAAAAATAAAGTATGATAGAAGGAGTAAGACAAAAGGGAGTAGTCGGGCTCGGTGGCTCAGCCTGTAATCCTGCACCTTGGGAGGCTGAGGTGAGTGAATTGCCTGAGCCCGCAGGTTTGACACCTGCCTGGGCAACTTGGCGAGACCTCATCTCTACAGTAAATCAAAAAATTAGCTGGGTGTGGTAACGCGTGCCAGTAGTTCCAGCTACTTGGAAGGCTGAGGCAGAAGGATCGCCGGAGCCCAGCAGGTCAAGTCTGC
>NW_007245912.1:220555-228055 GCF_000164805.1 Carlito syrichta
AGAAACTACCTACAAAAAAAAAGCCCTGGACCAGATGGCTTTCCAGCAGAATTCTACAAGACATTTAAGGAGGAGTTGATTCCAATCCTACTGAAGGTATTTCAGGCATTTGAGAAAGATGGAATCCTCCCCAAATCATTTTATGAAGCTAACATCACATTGATACCCAAGCCAGGTAAAGATCCAACAATGAAAGAGAACTACAGGCCAATATCTTTGATGAGCATAGATGCTAAAATTCTCAACAAGATCCTAACAAACCGGATTCAACATCACATCTCAAAAATCATCCATCATGACCAAGTAGGCTTCATCCCTGGGATGCAAGGCTGGTTCAACATTCACAAAACCATAAATGTAATTAAATACATAAACAGATGTCAAAACAAAAACCACATGATTATATCATTAGATGCAGAAAAAGCTTTTGATAAAATCCAGCACCCTTCTTGGTAAAAATCCTTGAACATCTAGGCATACGGGGAACATACCACAGAGTAGTCAAAGCCATCTACAAGAAAATCACAGTCAGCATACTCCTAAATGGACAAAAACTGGAACCATTTCCCTTGAAAACTGGAACAAGACAAGGATGCCCACTCTCATCCCTCCTGTTCAATATAGTATTGGAAGTCCTGGCTAGAGAAATCAGAGAACAGAAGGCAATCAGGGGTATCCAAATAGGAAAAGAGGAAGTCAAATTATCGCTCTTTGCAGATGACACAGTCATGTACCTTGAAAACCCAAGAGAATCTATCAAAAACTTCCTTACACTGATAAAGGCCTTCGGCAAAGTCTCAGGATATAAAATAAATGTGCAAAAGACAATCGCATTTCTTTACACCAATTATAAACAAACAGAAACCCAAATTAAAAAAAAATTCCGCCAGGCTTGGTGGCTCAGCCTATAATCCCGTGCCTTTGGGAGGTTGAGGTGAGTGGATTGCCTGAGCCCGTGGTTCAAGACCCGCCTGGGCAGCGAGACCTCATCTCTACAATAAATCAAAAAATCAGCCGGGTATGGTAGCGCATGCCTGTAATTCCGGCTACTTGGAAAGGTTGAGGCGGATGGATCGCCGGAGCCCAGCAGGTCGAGGGCTGCAGTGGCCGGGAGCGGCCACTGCACTCCAGTCTGGGCGATAGAGTGAGACTCCAACGCAAAAAAAAAAAAAGACAAAAGGGAGTTCTAGAAAACACAGCACTGATACGCTGTTTTTTACAGCATTCACAATTCACTTGAACCATCATGAAAAATAAAACCAGACAATATATGCCAGCTATTATATACAGTAGACTCCTCCTTATCTGTAGTTTTGCATTCCGTAGCTTCAGTTACCTGTGGTCAACTACAGTCAGAAAATAGGTCAGTACACTACAAGATATTTTGAGAGAAAAACCACATTCACATAACTTTTATTACAATATAGTTATAACCTATTTTAATATTTGCTATTATTGTTAACTTCTTACTGTGCCTAATTTATAAATTAAACTTTATCACAATTGTATGCATAGGAAAAAGACACAGTAAGTAATATATAGGTTTTGCCACTATCCAGTTTCAGGCACCCACTGAAGGTTTGGAACATAACCCCTCAGGTAAGGGGGGATTACTGTAATCCTCTTAATCTGACACCTGTAAAATGATATTGGGTATAGAGCATATTTGCATCCTTACTGGGAGAGAATAGTGAAAACTATGTCTAGGCAACATACATTCAGGGGACATAGTTCCTTAGTAAAGTGGGAAGAGGATCTCAAATTTCATTTTGCACAGGGTGGAGCTTAGGTGAAATACAATCTTCTAGGCATAACATATAGTCAGTCCACTATAATTCAGCCTAAGAAGAAATGGAGGATTGGGCTTGGGTGTTGGCAGAAGACTTAAAGGAGAAATACAGTCAACTAGTTTTTGGAAGACAAGATGAGAAATTGAAAGTCATTAGGTTTTTTTGGGGGGGGGTGATAACATTTAAATACAGGTGAGCAGAAAAGATGACCTTGGCATAGCTTGCTATAGACAGAATAGATGGAGGTGGTACTGAAAAGGCTAAAGTTTAGCAAGAAGTCAGAATATCTTGAAGTCAGAATATCTTGTGGGAGCAGAGACGGTGAGAGTAGTGACTGGAAAGGAGCACAAAAAAGGGTTTTGTGTTACTGGAGGTGTTCTGCATTTTTATTTGGGAGATAGTTATACGGGTATTTGATTTGACTGACTGGACTTAATCATTCAATGAGCTATACACATTTTTATTGTGTATCTGTGCATATGTGTGATATTTCACAAGACTAAGTTGTTTTAAAAAATGTCTAAAGTGATCTTGTTCATGGCTTTCCCTCACTCAATAAGTAGTTACTGTAGGCAAATTATGTGTCATATGCACTGAAAATAACTGACTCAGTGGACACAGTAGGAATAAATCCTCAAATTCAAGATCATTGCTACAGTATATAATCTCCCCTAGACAAATGAGATACAGATGTGAAGCAGTCAGCTAAACTCCCTTAGCAGGTTGAATGACTGATACCACACACAAAGCTGACAGGTTAGAAATCTGAATTTGTGCCTTAATAAAATTAACTTAAATGTTATAGCCTTGTGACCAACTAGCTAACACTATTAGCAGATTTTTTTTTTTTTTTTTTGAGACAGAGTCTCACTGTTGCCCAGGTTGGAGTGCAGTGGTAAGATGCTAGCTCACCACGCTTCCTGGGCTCAAGTGATCCTTTCACTTTAGCCTTCTGAGTAGCTGGGACTACAGGTACATGTCACCATGCCTGGCTAATTTTATTTTTTTAATAGACAAGGACTCACTGTGTTGCCCAGGTTGGTCTCCAACTCCTGGGCTCAAGTAATCCTTCTGTCCCGGCATCCCAAAATGTGAAGATTACAAGTGTGAGTCACTGTGCCTGGCATGGCCAATACTATTAATACTATATTATGCATGTTAAGAATTTTTTGCATTATAGGCCAGGCACGGTGGTCAAGTCTGTAATCACAGCACTTTGGGAGGCCAAGGTGAGAGGATTGTCTGAGCCCATGTGTTCGAGAACAGCCTGGGCAACTGGGTGAGACCTCATTTCTATAATAAATCAAAAAATTAGCTGGGCATAGTAGCGAGTGCCTGTAGTTCTGGCTACTTGGAAGGCTGAGGTGGAAGGATTACCTGAGCCCAGCAGTTCGAAGGCAGGGGTGGCCGTGAGCATGCCACTGCACTCCAGCCTGGGCGATGGAGTGAGACTCTAACTAAAAAAAAAAAACCAAAAAACGAACTTATTGAATTATAAAGAAATGAGGCCAGGTGTGGAATTATACCTATAATCCCAGCACTTTGGGAAGTCAAGGTGGGAGAATTGCTTGAGGGCAGGAGTTTGAAATCAACCTGGCAACAAAATGAGACCTTGTTTCCATTAAAAAATTAGCCAGGCATGGTGATGTGCAGTCCTAACTACTCAGGTAGCTGAAGTGGCAGAACTGCTTGAGTCCAGGAGTTCGAGGCTCCATGAGCTACGATCATACCACTGTACTGCAACCTGGGCAGAGTAACATCCTGTCTCTCTCTTTTTTTTTTTGAGTTGGAGTCTCACTGTCACCCAGACTGGAGTGCAGTGGCATGGCTCAAAGCCACCACAGCCTTAACCTGCTGAGCTCCGGCAATCCTTCCACCTCAGTCTTCTAAGCAGTCGGAATTACAGGCACACGCTACCATGTCCAGCTAATTTTTGATTTATTGTAGAGATGAGGTCTCACCAAGTTGCCCGGGTGGGTCTCGAACCCGTGGGCTCAGGCAATCCACTCGCCTCCACCTCCCAAAGTGCTGGGATTACAGGCTGAGTCACCAAGCCCAGCCACATCCTGTCTCTTAAAAGATAAATAAAATTAAAAAGGAATGAATACCAAAAACTCACTTTTCAGTCAAAGTACCAAGGACTTGCAATTTTTTTTAATGGAAAGAAAACCAAAATTACAAAAATGACCCACAGGATAATCTGAACAACTTCCAAATTAAATAATATTTTCTGCCTCTTAATTCTGAGACTAATATTAAGATTTAAGCTGATGATATTAACAAAATTCTTACCAGATTCTTCTGTTTCAAAAGAACCTTTAACTGCTAGATTAGTTTCATCTGCTAAGACTATGTTGGGATTGGTTTCCATAGGCTGACTGGAAATACCTTGTGATAAATTTTTATTATTCTTTGTTTTACCTGTTAAAATGGAAAAGAGAAATAATTAAATGACCAAAGTAAAAAAATAATCAATTAATACAGCTTGTGAGTGGTCAAGTAAATGTTAAACTTTGGTTTTATTTATGGATTTGTGAATGGTTTAAAAAATGTTGTTTGTATATTGTTTACAAGTACAAAGATTATCCCACCAGACTGGTTGTTCTTATTAAACTTTAGCCTACATCAGAATCTCCTGTGAAGTCTAATAATTTGCATTTTCAGCAAGTTCTCAGAAAATGTTGATACTGCTGGTTTGAGGGACTACACTTAGAGAACTACTGCACTAAATAATAAGATTGAGGATGACGGCCAGCTTTTTGTATTCCTGTGTACCACTGTGTTTAGTACATCCATGTAGTAGTAGAGCTCAACATATTCCCTGTTGACTGGCAAACATCACACACACACACACACACACACACACACACACACACACACACACACACACAGCTTTCCATTTTCATAGCCAAACTTCTTAAAGTAAAAACAAAACAAAAATTCCTTTTACATATCCATATAATGTTTAGTATAATGAAAATAGGGACTTTTTCAGTTCCTGCTCTGGGGAATGTTGCTTTGCTCTGGAGAATTTTTTTTCTTCTAACTGCCTTGAAATGAATGGTCTGCTTACCATAGTCAAAGAGATCAAAGAGTGCCTGAAACGCTGGGTCTGATTCCGTTTGTTCCAATATATCCTGTATAGCTTCTTCAGACATGTGGATTTCACTCTGCACAACAAAAGGGTATGGTGAAGGCATAATCTTAACTGAATTGATATGGTTTAATACCAGCAAAATAATGAGAAGACAATTGATATTTTGACTTTTTAAGTAGAAACAATCTCCTTCAAGAAAATTTCATTATAACATGCTCACTTAAAACAAATTAAAACAAGACTAGATAATAGAAGGTAAATGTTCCTTAATTCTTCTTCCTAGAGTTAATTATTCTGAATATAGTAAAAAACATTAAAAAAAATAAATATATATATATATAGGGCCAGGCTCGGTGGCTCAGCCTGTAATCCCAGCACCTTGGGAGGCCAAGGTGCGTGGACTGCCTGAGACCCCGGGTTAGAGACTAGCCCAGGTAACTTGGTGAGACCATGTCTCTACAATAAATCAAAAAATTAGCTGGGAGTGGTAGTGCATGCCTGTAGTTCTGGTTACTTGGAAGGCTAAGGTGGAAGGATCACGGGAGCCCAGCCAGTCAACACTGGGGTGACTATGAGTGTGCCACTGCACTCCAGCCTGGGCAATGAAGTGAGACCCCAACTGCAAAAAAAAAATAAAAATAAAAAAATAGGAGCTATCTGTATGTATATAACTAGAAATAAAATCATACTGTAACATTCAATACTGTTCCTTCTTCACATTAGTTTACTGTAGACTACTTTATATGAGGTGGAACTCCCAAAACTCCAGTAATTCTAAAAAATTGTGTATTTATTTTTCCATGTTTAAACTTCGTCACCTTCAAAGTACTCTTCATTTGATGCAATACACCCATTGAAATGCTTTTTCCACTGTTCAAAACAGTTTCTGAACTCATCAACTTGGATGCCTTTTAGTGCTTTTACCATTTTTTGTTTCATCGCCGCCACATTGTAAAACGTTTCCCTTTGGGAACTTTCATCAGGAGAAACAAAAAAGCCTTGTCATGGTGGAAGAACCAATCACCTGTTTACCATAACTTGGGATGCTTCTTTCACAATCGTGACACAACCTTCTCAAAACTGTCAGATAAAAACTATGGTTGACCATTTGATTCAGAGAACAAATTCTGAGTGTACTATAAAGGGTCTGCCCTTCAAAAGATAATTTCCGGATTTTTTGGGGTCCCCTCTCGTATGTCCTTCAGTGTAAATCTACTTTATTCCTTTTATATGTCTGCTTTAGCTTCTTCACATTAAATGCTTTCTTCAAATGTTAGACAATCCCTTGTTCATCTGCTCAGATTAAAAAGTAACATGCTCTCTTGCTCTTTTAGTTCATGTAAGAGATAGTTATTTAAGAGCCTGGCACTTCCTCCTCTCTCTCTCACCACTGACTCCACTGGTCCCCTTTCTCTTTCTGCTATCACTAAAAACTCCGAGGTCCTCACCAGAAGTAGATGCTGGCAGCATTCTTCTCATACAGAATGCAGGAACTATGAGCCAAAGAAACCTTTTCTTTTTTTTTTTTGAGTTGGAGTCTCACTCTGTCGCCCAGGCTGGAGTGCAGTGGCACGCTCCTGGCCACTGCAGCCTCCATCTGTTGGGCTCAGGTGATCCTTCTGCCTCAGCCTTCCAAGTAGCTGGAACTGCAGGCGCACGCTACCACACCCAGCTAATTTTTTGATTTATTATAGAGACGAGGTCTCACCATGTTGCCCAGGCTGGTCTCGAACCTGTGGGCTCAGGCAATCCTCTCACCCTGGCCTCCCAAAGTGCTGGGATTATAGGCTTGAGCCACCGCTCTGGGCTGAAACCTTTTCTTTATTAAAAAAAAAAAAAAAAAAAAGGCATGCCAAAAGCTACCTGAAAGCTCTCTGCCAGAGAAGGGGGTTGGGGGAGCGTGAAGTGTTTGCCAACTACAAGCTAAAGTACAGTATAATCTTCTAGAATCATTTGTATTTTAGTTATTTTCTTTTGAGGGAGTCAGGCTTCTTGCTGGGAGAGTTTATGACTGGCAACAGTGATTCTAGGGGAGCATATATAGACTAGGAAGTGGATATAAAGTTTACTTCCTAAATGCTGCACCTTATCATCATCCTGTTTGTAGTCTTACCTGTACACTTAAAAAAATTTTTTTTTTGAGTTGGGATCTCATTCTGTCACCCATACTGGAGTGCAGTGGCACAACATGGCTCAGTGCAGCCTCAACCTCCTGGGCTCAGGTGGATCCTTTCACCTCAACCTCCCAAGTAGCTGGAACCATAGGAATGCACCATCCATGCCCAGCTAATTTTTTGTAGTGACGAGGTCTTACTATATTCGTAGGCTAGTCTCAAGCTCCTTGGATCAAGCAATCCTCCCACTGGGGTCTCCCAAAGTGCTGGGATTATAGGCATTAGCTACTGTGCCAACCGTTTTCTTTCTTTTTGAGACAGCATCTCACTCTGTGGCCCGGGCAGGAGTGCAATGGAAAAATCGTTTACCCTAACCTTATACTCGTGAACCCAAGCAATCCTTGCACCTTAGTCTCCCCAGTTGCTGGGACAAGTACGAACCACCATCCCTGGCTAATTTTAAACATTTTTCAGAGAGCCAGGGTTTTACTTGTTGTCC
>NW_007245912.1:233055-345716 GCF_000164805.1 Carlito syrichta
TCTCAAACCTCTGGGCTCAGGCAATCCTCCAGCCTCAGCCTCCCAAAGTGCTTGGACAGGCTGAGCCACCGGGCCCAGCCTTAAACTCGTCTTATTCAAGGGTCAACTGTATTTTCTCTATTTGTGGTAGGAACAAAGGACAGTAAAGTAGAAAGAAGCATTACTAGATGTGGATTTAGAAGAAATGAATTTGGGGTCTAGTTTTACCACTTTCTAGCTATGTGGTCTTAAAAGTAAGGTAAGCTCTGACCTTCTCATTTACTTTTTAACAGGATAAGATTACTGCATTATTGGGTTTATGGAAGAATGGAATGAAGTAAAGTATAAAGTAAAGACTATAGGCCGGGTGCAGTGGCTTACACCTGCTTTGGGAGGCCTAGGTGGGAGGACAGCTTAGGACAGGAATTTGAGACCAATCTGGACAACATAGTGAAACCCTGTGCCTACAAAAAAAATTTTTTTAAAAAATTAGCTGGGCATGGTAGCACATGCCTGTAGTCCCAGCTAATTGGGAGGTTGAGGCTATAGTGAGCCATGATTATGTTGCTGTACTCTAGCCTGGGTAACAGAGCGAGACCCCCATCTCTAAAACACAGAAGGAAAAAAATAAAAGACTTTATATTGGTGTTTTACTATTTTATGTGTTTAAATGAGAAAGGATGTAATAAAGAAGGCTGACATCAGCCTTGAATGAAACAATCAACTGTAAAAACTTTAACAAAAATACCCATAGGTAGGCAGCTGAGAAACAAAAAAAACATTTATAGCTATTATCTTTGTTTTCTGAAATATACTTCTAAGAAACACATATAGGCTAAGTAGGACAGGAAAAAACTTTTCTGATAGACTGTCTCTGAAAGAGTCTATCAACTGATTTAGGGCTCTAAACATGTGCTTGCGGCCCATACAACATAATGATATGGTTCATACTCAGTTAAAAAACACCTACTTCAAAAAATTTGATATAATATCAACTGTAAAATATTACCATATTATTTTATACACCACTACAGAAAAGACGTATTTGCCATGAAACAGTGAAATGCTATCACTTGAAGAATGCAACCCAATTTCAGAAAGGTTAAAATGTGGAAAAAGATAAGGTTTTTTGAAATGACTCCAATAGGTTAGAATTTAATCCAATTGTGAGACTTTATTCACAATATAAGTATCCTAGTGTAATTATTAAAAAAAAAATCCAAAAACCAATATTGTATTTCTTCCTTTTAAAAAGTATTTACCTTTTGCGTCTACCAGGAGACATTAAATTGGCATGAGTTTTCTTTTCCTGAGAACCAGGAATGACATTTAAAGTCTCTCCAGCTGTAATTAAAAAAGATAAAACTGTAAGCCAAGGAAACTGAATAGTTTTCTAAACTTGTAAAGGGATAAGACACGTTAAATATTATTTTATATTAAATTCAGTAAACATGTACTGAGTGCAAGGTATGGCAGAAGATATAAGGATTAAGAAAATATAGTCCCTATGCCCTAAGGTTTAACAACAAAATACAAAGTACAGTATAGTCTCAACAAAAATATACGACAACAGAATGGATAAAGTATAAGAAGTATAAACTAAGTGTTCTGGGTATAGAAAAGGATTTGGAGAAAAACAGAAATGACGGAGATATTAATGGATGGCAATAAATTTCAGCCACACAGAAGAGAAAGAAGACTGGACTGGGAACCAAGAAAGTTAACTCTGAATTCTCATGCCAGTTCCATTATTATCTAGCTTTTCCCCCATTACTTTTACGAGTTTTCAATATTTCCAAATATGCAACAAACAAGATTATCACATGATATCTAAGTTTATTCCTAGCTCTGAGACTCAGTCAGGAATATGTAGGATTTCTAGACACGTAGAGATAGAGGTAAAGTGGAAAGACATTCCTCGTTCCAGGAGGACAGACTGACATGAACAAAGTTAAGGAGGTGGTAAAATATAATGTGTAGTCCATTTAAAATCAAATACAGCCGGGCTCGGTGGCTCAGCCTGTAATCCCGTGCCGTTGGGAGGTTGAGGTGAGTGGACTGCCTGAGCCCGCGGGTTGGAGACCTGCCTGGGCAGCGAGACCTCATCTCTACAACAAATCAAAAAATCAGCCGGGCGTGGGAACGCATGCCTGTAATTCCGGCTACTCGGAAGGCTGAGGCGGAAGGATTGCCGGAGCCCAGCAGGTCGAGGCTGCGGTGGCCGGGAGTGGCCACTGCACTCCAGTCTGGGCGACAGAGTGAGACTCCAACTCAAAAAAAAAAAAATCAAATCAAATCAAATACAACAGAGACTTTCCTAATGCCCAAAATTGAGAATTGGAAGAGAGTTCAAGGATGGACTTTAGTTTGACTAGAAATAGGAAGGATCCTGGATTAAAATGCCTCACAGATTTTATATGCTTATTTTATGGCAAATCTAGACGTCTGTTCCACTCCTAGCCTCTCTCATCTCTCTCTCTTTTTTGGCGGGTGCCACAATTTTGTACTACGAGCACTAAGACATTAGTATATTATCTCATTCATACAATTTGATTAACAACAAAACTTAAGAGAACAAAACTTAAACTTACTGGCTACAGTATCTTGTGACTGTGAATGGTTGACCACTACAAAATATGACTTCAATGGATTTGAAATTTGGCCACTTGGTCGAACAACTTGTGTACCTGTCAAAGGAGAAGTGGTAAATTGTCCTGAAAGGCAAGGTAAAGTCAGCGACTCTGAACTGACGGGAGCTGTTTGAGATGCAAGCCTTCTCTGCCGTTTGATTTCTGCAATTCCACTTCTTGTTCGGGCTGAAAAATACGAGCATTTAAAAAATTAATTCAACATCAGAGTAGTATGGGAAGTTCCATTTACAGATTGAAAAATAGCCCTTAAAGATAAAGTACACTTATGTGACAATTTTATAAGAAACAAACTAAAATGAATACACTCAAGCTTTATAAATCCAAGAGTACTTTTCTGCATAATGCATACTGATAATAGCTTCACAAATTAAGAAACAAACTTATGAAATAAGAATTAAAAGATGCTACTACACGAGAACCAATGGGAAAGGTAGGAAGTATTTAAAATATATATTTTTTTGCTAAATGAATATTACTTCCTTATATGAAAACTGTATTTAGAAAATAGTAGTTTCAGCCGGGCTTGGTGGCTCAGTCTATAATCCCACACTTTGGGAGGCTGAGGTGAGTGGATTGCCTGAGCCCGCGGGTTCAAGACCCGCCTGGGCAACTTGGCGAGACCTCATCTCTACAATAAATCAAAAATTAGCCGGGCGTGTTAGCGCGTGCCTGTAGTTCCAGCTACTTGGAAGGATGAGGCAGAAGGATCGCTGGAGCCCAGCAGGTCGAGGCTGCAGTGGCCGGGAGCGGCCACTGCACTCCAGTCTGGGTGACAGAGTGAGACTCCAACTCAAATAAATAAAAAAATAAAAAAGTAAAGAAAACAGTAGCTTAAACAAAATACACACCTTGTATACATGTGTTGTTAATTAAAATGTTCACCAGTTAAAGTTTGAAGTAATTCTGAACATTTTATAGTTTAAAATTGAATACCAACCTGTCTGATTGGCAGTAAACCTTGGGAAACCTTGCATGCTCCTAACAAATAAAACAACGTAGTTATCCATTAAAATTTTTTTGATGCTGAGAATAAACTATGATTTAGTTATAGTCAGAACTAAAGTAAATTATGATTCAAAAGCAAAAGATCTCTTGCAGACAAAAAAACGAAACACATTTTTTGGTTAAGTAACTCTGATTTACTTTAGGAGAAAAAGAGTGGCATGTGAACACACTCACACACACATAATTTTAATTATGAAGTTTCTATCCAATGCAATGTGCATTAGAGTACCTTGATATTATATTAAGAAAACAATTTGATTTGACTTTATATTTAAGTAAGTTATATACAACACATAACATTTTTGAATATCTTTCATAATTATAGAGATGCCATCCCATTCTGATTTCACGTTTGACTCATATATAAATACTTAAGAATCCCAAAGCTGTTATCAAAAGGACATCCTGTTTTTTTCAAATTTATGACTATGAAATTATTTTATCCAACCACTAAACAAGATGCAAAATAAACATATGGAAAAATTCACAAAACAGTACAAGTTAATTGTTTTACTATGAATTGGAGTTGCCCATCCATTTATTTGGTAAACAGTCATATACCCTGTGCTATTGTCCTAGAAAATGTGTCAAATACATCTCCCTAAGAGCCACAAAACTTACTCAACTGAATGAAGCACTTTTAATAACACACAAACCAACCATGTAGAAAACTTGACTAAAAATCCTTTCTTTTCATGTAATCCCTGTCAATAAAACACCTAAATAACTTGCACAATATTTACAATTATTCACTAAATTGTGAATGTCTTTGAAGATGATATGCAAGGGCAGAAAAGACAAGAGCGAGGAAAGATAAAGACAAGACTGCCAAATTAAGATGTGAGAATAAGAGATGAGAGTGAGGCAGAAAGCATTTGGAGTCATTTTAGCAGGTTAAGCAGGGAAAGAAGAGGAAGCCCCTGCTGAAGTTTGGTCACAGCTCCAGGAGAAAGGGAAGAGACTATGGTTGTCAAAACAGACTCTATAGTCAAGTTAGAGATGATATAAAACTGATACCAGAAGATTCCAGAAGTGGCATTATTTGTTAAGTCTCTTGTTAAGTTTCTTTACAATAGGAAGAACCAGGAGACACAGGTTCAACACATTAATGATTTGAATATGTAGTGAAGGGGAAGTTGCCTGAGGGAATTTACACTGGCCTGGGATTAGTAAAATTGTATTCTCATACATCTGCCTCTAAATTGCCATGGAAACTTGGAAATGTCATTAAACTTCCACACATCTCAACTTCCTTGTTTGTAAACATTTTCTTAAAGGTGAGCTATTTATTTCAAGTCATTCCAAAGACAAAGAAATACCAATAATCTTTACAGTAATTAGATGAATGTTACATGCATACTGTGTAGGTCTTTAGATTAAATCCCAAAGTGTGCTGCCTGCATTCCAAAATCATTATGCAAATTCTAATAAGTTTATTACCTGATCTGAGAAAGTGTATGGTCTAACTTCTTCCACAGAGATGACATTACTGCTGGAATATCATTTGATGTTTCTGAATTATAAGAGGAAAAGGTTCTTAAGCTCAAGAAACTTCATCATTCATTTTGAACAAAGACATAGAAAATCACGTCACAGAAAAAACTTGTCTCTCAATTGTTAACATTATGTTGGGAATTAAGAAATAAGACTACTTTGCAAAAATGGCTTGCAAAACTATAACGAGGGTGCTTTCTCTTCTCAAGCCACTGGAAATCAGATACAATATAAGTGGAAATGAACATCTGTAAAGTCTCTGGCTACTCGGGAGGATTGCTTGAGCCCAGGAGTTTGAGGCTGCCGTGAGTCATGATTGTGCCAATGCACACCAGCCTGAGTGACAGAACAAGATTTCATTTCTTGACAACAATAACAACAAAAAACTCCAGAAGCTTTTTAGGCCGATAATCTTTTATGTTCCTTGCACTAAAAAAAGGACAAATCATGTTTTTGATCTTTGTTCTATCTGATATCATATGACATTTGAAAGTGAATTAAAATAGTTTGCTTCATAATACATATGAAATTATGCAAACTGCTTCTGAGTGTAGAAATTTAATTTTCATATTTAAAAACAGGTCTAAGTAATCAATCTCTCTCACTGGGTTATTCTCAAGATGTAAATTAGATAAAACATATGAAAGCATCTAGTACAATGCTTATACATAGTGTTCAAAAATGTTAAGCTTCTTTTTCTTTTATGTATTCATTTTATGCTCATTACTTTTTTTATGCTAATTATTTTGTCAATGTTGTAAGTTATAGAAATAATAAACATCACAGAATAAAATAAACAATCAGAACGTTCCCTAAATATCATTAATTTAAGTAAGTATTATTTTAAATTCTGGTAAGTAGAAGTCAGAATTTTATGACTGGCTCCTGTGTTCAGATTAAGATCTCCTAGAAGTTAAAATTAAAAGGTCAGTTTAAAACTTTATGACACATAGCAATGCCTGTTCACTAGCACAGATAACTCAGAGTTAAGAGTTTTATTTTGTGCCTTTTTTAAAAGATGACTTTTTTGGTTATATATACTCATATTAATATTTTGCAATTTATATACCACGCAATATAAACATAAATTAGATGTTTCCCAGTAAAATTTATCTCAAAACTATGACAATTTTTCTCAAAGCTTTTATGAAATATTAATATCCTTTAAAAATTATTTCTGATTAAAACAGGAAGATAAATGCTATATAAAAATATCAGAAAAAAAATCTCTGAACTCAGAATCTTACCTTTTGTTTTCATAGCTACATATTCATTCAAAATTGTTGTCAAGTTTTTTCCAAATAAGGACTGAAAAGAGAAAGATCAAGCCTTACCAAAATAGTATAATACAACCAATAATTTCTCACCAGGAAACATCCCACCATTCAAAAGTTAATAAAAGATCTGATTGCAGAGTAGCTGAGGAGGAAATGGTAAAACAGCAGGTCATCAAAAATGAAAAGAGTCACCCAAGTTAGAGTTTTGGCATCAAAGCTTCTAAGGGCGAAGAACTTTGCCGGTTTGAATAGGACATTGTGACTATACATTTTTTTTGAGATTAGACACAAAAAGCAAAGGGCAAAAAAGCAATTTTAAACTGGGAGGTAAGGATCTTGTCATACAACTGTTTAAAAGCAATAAGGGCTGAGTCCTAATCCACCATTGCTGTCCTGAAAGCCATGTGAACCCAACAAAGATCAAAGTAAAACAATTGAGTGTGTAAGAGATACCTTTTCCAGGATCAGTACATTCCCGTTCTCATGTCTATCATCTCATCAACCCACCTGTTTTATCCCTTATTCCTACAACAACACAAGGGAGGGTTTTTATTACCTGAAATTTGAGGTCACAGAATAGAACAAGAGCAAGGATTCCAGAGCAGAGAGTTGTGGTTTCAAATTCAATTAGGTGATTTATCACACACTTACATGTGTGATAAATCACCTAAATTCTCTAGGCTTACTTTCTATGTATAAATGGTCATATTAATTCTAAATCCCTAGGATCGTTCACTGTGAAGATGGCATGAGGACATATATCTGACACATTCAGGATTAGTTCCCTTACCCCTTCTGAACTTGCACAGCAGAATTCTAATTTGCTGATCATCTTCAAAGCCTGAGAAGGTAAGGGTTTGCCTAATACTATCTTGGTGATTACACCTTGTTTATTTCTAGTAGATAATTAATTGCTGTATGAGTTGACTGAAGAATTGAATTCTTTTTACATAGAAACCCTTAACCTTCCCCACTGCTGTAAAATTTGATGTGGACATGAGGGTCTCACCACCTAAGAGATCACAGCAATCCCTTCCCTTTGGCCTCACCAGGTAGAAGGATGATCCTAGGAATATCCCTTCCTCTTCACTCACCTTTTTCCCCACTTTGTTTCTTTTCTTTCTCTTCTCTGCTAATATGTTGAAGCTCTGCCAAGCAGTATACTTGGAAATAGAAAGTAACAGAAAGAACATAGCGAAGACTCTAATGTTACTTATTTATTAGAACTTTGTGCTCATAATTTAATCTTTCTGAACTTTTAGTTTCCTTGTATAAAACTTGGGACATGATTACTGACCTTTGTCTACTTTGTAAGGTTGTTTTTTGGGTTTTTTTTTTTTTGAGTCAGAGTCTCACTCTGTCACCCAGGCTAGAGTGCAATGGCATGGCTACTACAGCCTCGACCTGCTGGATTCAGGCGATCCTTCTGCCCAGTCTTCCAAGTAGCTAGAATTACACACATGTCCCATCACACCTAGCTAATTTTTTGATTTATTGTAGAGACAAGGGCTCACCATATTGCCCAGGCTGGTCTTGAACCTGTGAACTCAGGCAATCCTCTTGTGGTGGGATTATAGGCATGAGCCACCGTGCCCAGCTGGATTTTTTTAGATTTTTATAAAGAAAAATTTGATTCAAAGAGGAATTTCAAAGATGGTATAGTTCCCATGCATCCTTCACTCAGCAGCCTATCATACTAGCATCTTGCATGACCATGGTACTTTTATTAACAATAAAAAATAACATTAGTATACTATTAACTATACTACAAACTTTACTCAGATTTTGTCATTTTTTCACTGACATTCTTTCTTTGTCCCAAGATTTAAATTAGAATACATTACATTTAGACATCATTATCTTGTCAGTCTCCTCAGATGTGTGACAGATTCTGTCTTTCCTTGTTTTTCTTGACCTTGACACTTTTGAAGAGCACTGGCTAGTATTTTGTACAATGTCCCTTAATATGGGTTTGCCTGATGTCTTCTGATGATTGCACTGGGGTTGATGTAATTTTGGGAAGACAGTCATGAAAACAAAGTTCCCTTTTTACTACATTAAATCAGGGGGTACATGATACTAACATGACTTATCACTGGTGATGGTAACATTTAACACCGATCACTTGGTTATGGTTCTGTCTGTAACACTTCTCCACTAGAAAGGTAGTATTTTCATATGTTATTGGTTAGAAGCAAGTCATGAAGTCAAGCCCACACAATTCCACACAAAGGAAAATAAATGAAGCTCTATCTATGTCTTGGAGAGGGGTATCTACATTTATTAGCTCGAATTCTTCTGTGAGAAAGAATTGTCATTTCTCTCCCATCTATTATTTATGTAAGCATAAATAATTGGATTTATTATTTATTTATTATTACATTGGATTGCAATGTAATAATATCATTTATTTTGCTATAGCAGTTTTAGCCACTGGGAATTCTTTCAGGTAGATTCCCATGTCCCTTTCATTTATACCCCCCATTCTTTTTTTAAAAAAGAATTTTCTTACTAGCTACAAGATGTTTTTAGCTCATCATGTATTTTCCCTGCAGCAGCCCTATAATCTGCCATTTCTCCAAGGAGCCCTGGTTCTTTTTGTTGGAGAATGGTATTTAGAAACCAAGATCTGGGTGTTAGGTGTACTGATAGCTACTTGGGTATCACTGCTTCTAGGTCCTCTCAGCAGACAGTTATATACACACATACAAATCCACATAGAAACATCTACATTTCTATGTCTGTTTATATAATAACCACAACTTTATCTCACACTAACACCACAGATTTCATTATTATGCTTCTTAGTATCTTCTTTCTTACCTGGTTAAAAACCTTGCTTCCACTATCTACAATTTATTTTTTCAGATTTAGAAGAAATTAGAAATTTTAAAAACATTCATACATGTTGTGTGAATCAATAGCATGCTGCTTTTCATTGCTGAGTAGTATTGCTTTGTACAAACATACCAGAGTTTGTATATTCATTTATTTGTCGAAAGACAACTTAGTTGTTTTCAGTTTTTTGACCACTATGAGCAAACATCAATGTGCAGGTTTTTGTCTGAACATAATGTTGGGTCACATGGAGAGTATATATTTAATTTTACAAGCAAAAAAACAATTGAATGATTTTGCATTCTTTTTTTTTTGAGTTGAAGTCTCACTCTGTTGCCCAGACTGGAGTGAACTGGCCGCTCACGGCCACCGCAGCCTCGACCTGCTGGGCTCCAGCAATCCTCCCGCCTCAGCCTTCCAAGTAGCTGGAACTACAGGGGGACACTACCACACCCAGTTAATTTTTTTTTATTTATTGTAGAGATGAGGTCTCACCAAGTTGACCAGGCGGGTCTTGAACCCACGGGCTCAGGCAATACACTCACCTCAGCCTCCCAAGGTGCGGGATTACAGGTTGAATCACCGACCCTGGCTAATTTTACATTCTTTTTTTTTTTTGAGTTGGAGTCTCACTCTGTCACCCAGACTGGAGTGCAGTGGCCGCTCCCGGCCACCATAGCCTGCTGGGCTCTGGCGATCCTTTCACCTTAGCCTTCCAAGTAGCCGGAATTATAGGCATGCGCTACCACAGCCTGGCTGATTTTTGGATTTATTGTAGAGATGAGGTCTTACTGCCCAGGCGGGTCTCGAACCCGCGGGCTCAGGCAATCCACTCACCTCAGCCTCCCAAAGGCGAGGGATTACAGGCTGAGCCACCTAGCCCGGCTGATTTTACATTCTTATCAGCAACAAACAAGAGTCTCTGCTGCTCTGCACACTTGCCACCAAGGGCTTGTGAGTTTTTCAACTCTTTTCTTATTTTAGCTATTCTAATATGTAGGTATTAGTATCTCACTGGGTGTCAATTTACATTTTCTTAATTACTAATTATGTAGAGGATGTTTTCATATGCTTATGGCCATCTGTACATTTTTTTTAGTAAAGTGTCTTTAGAACTCTTAATCATTAAATACAATTCACTTGTTTGTTTTGTTGAATATTAAGAGTTCTTTATATATTCTGAGTATAAGTCCTTTATCAGATACGTAAGGTGCAAATATTTTTACCCAGTCTTTTAAAAAAAATTTTTAATTTTAAACATGTGAGGTACAATTCGGGATTAGGTATATAAGTGGTCACTGTACAGGTAAAGTTTGGACCTCCCTTTGGTCCTCACTTTGCCTGATCAGAGATCAGGTACCCTTATTGATGTAGTGTACTCCCTCCTCCCCCCAGCAGTATCCTTATAGTATTCTTATAGTATTATGATAAATGTTCAGGGGCTGCTTATGAGTGAGAACATGTTCACCCAGCCTGGGTTTTCTTTTTTTTTTTTTTTTTTTTTTGAGTTGGAGTCTCACTGTCACCAAGGCAGGAGTACAGCTCATGGTCACTGCAGCCTCGACTGCTTGGCTCAGACGATCCTTTCGCCTCAGCCTTCCAAGTAGCTGGAACTACAGGTGCGTGCCACCATGCCCGGCTAATTTTTTTATTTATTGTAGAGACAAGGTCTCACCAAGTTGCCAAGGCTGGTCTCAAAGCCCTGGGTTCAGGCAATCCTCTTGCCTCGGCCTCCCAAAGTGCTGGGATTATAGGCTTGAGCCACTATACCCGGCCACCCAGCCTGTTTTAACATGCCTCTTGTGGAGCAAAAGTTTTTAATTTTTATAAATTGAATTTGCCTAATTTTTTCTTTTTAGTCCATGCTTTTGACGTCATATATAAAACTCATTGTGAAACCTAACGTCACACAAATTTTCCCCTATGTGTTCATCCAGAAGTCTTATAGTCCTATGTTTTACATTCTGGTCTATGATTCATGTTGGTTCACTTTTACTTCATATATGAGGTATCTGTAGAGGTTCTTTTTTTTGAAAATGCATGTCTGCTTGCTCGACTATCCTTTCCCATTAAATTGTCTTTGCAGCTTTATAAAAAAATCAGTTGTGTGGGTGTATGTTTGGATTTTCTGTTCTGTTCCACTGGTCTACAAGTCTAACCTACCACTGATGCCCCTTAATCTTGACTAGTGAGCTTTTAGTAAGTATGAAATCAGGTTATGTGAATTCTCCAACTTGTTCTTTTCTCCAACTGTTTGTGCTAGCTCCCTTTCCATATATAATTTATAATTCAGATTGTTGTTATCTATAAAAATGCTTGCAGGGATTCTGATTGTGAAAAATCTATAAACCATAGTGGGAAGAAGTGACACTTTAATATTGAACCTCTCAATCCATACGCACAGTATTGTTCTCCTTTTATTTAATCCTTAGATTTCATTCAAGTAACTTTAGGTATACATATACTGTTGGATTCTTTAGGCATTTTGTTTTTGTTGCTATTACAAATGGATATTTTTTTAAAATTTCAAGTTCTAACTGTTCATTACAGGTCTACAGAAATAGAAAGGATTTGTGTATATTTTGTATTGACCTTGATAAACACTAGCTTTGTAGACTCTTTTTGGTTTCCTACATAGACAGTCTGTGTTATCTGTGATTGTTGAGCTGTCTTTTGAGGAGTCATGTTTACAGTAAAATGACAACCACTATGTAAAATAACGTAGTTCTGGAAAGTATGAATTATATACCAAATAATGGTCTGTCAGTTTAGTGATATGTACAAAAGAGATGATAACAAGATACCAAAATATCTGTTTTACATTTTCCTGAATTAAGCAGCCAGATATAGGTCAGGAAAACATAAAAAAAAGCTCTGAAATAGTAGCAGCAAAACTAATTAGAAATAAGAGTGTCATTTTTGAGACTGATTCTCAGAATCAAAGTTGTAATTCATTTAATACCTTGGAGTAAATGTGGAAAAAGAACAGCTGGCCTTTTCTGGGTCTTATCTGTCATGCATGAATATAAAGCATCATATTTCCGTCAATTGCTTTTTTCTTTCTTTTTTTTTTTGCCAAAAAGCCAATTTTAAGACTGTGTTTATAGTTGCTTGTGTTGGTTGAAGATAAAATATTTCCCCCGAGGAACTAATAACTCACCAGTAAGCTGGCTGGAATAAAATCTTCATCTGTACAGTGTTCTGCATATTCTTTTAAATCTGAACTTTCCAAAATAAAAGTCTGGCAGGTAGAAGTGAGGTTTTCTTGTTGTAAGTAACCTAATGAAAATAAAAGTTTACGTAATTTTAGAATTTAGGTACATTAAATTCTGCACTTTTGGTAAAACTGCTATTGAAAATGCTCTAAGTACCAATATCATGATTGGAGCCTCAGTTACAATGTTCTAGTGTTCTGCAGACTTGTACAGAAATACCAGGTTGTACTGCAATACAAAATATAATTCACAGAACAGGTGGCCCCTTCATAAGAAACAATTCTAGACAAACTAGTAAAATAAAGTGACAAAGCACAATTATTTCACAGCAGTGCTTACAGGAAAATCTACAAAGAAATGAAAAATAAGTACATTCCTCTACTTCATTAACTTCCGTGTTGACTAGGTCAGTAGATGGTATAAATTCACTTAATGGATTACTAAAAAACTATATCCTTACAATGTTGCTATTTATTTGTATACTTCATTTATTTGCTTAATAACTTCCAAAAAGAATGAACAGAAGACCTACTCTGCATGAAAGGTCAGAAAGAAACTTCTTTGATTCTCAATTTATGCCCTCTTTGAATCAAAGTACTACCAGTTCCAACAAGAACCTTAATCTTAAGTAAAGGCTAAGGTAGAGTTGTCAACTGTTTGGCTGAGTTAAAGCAACCTCCCAATGCATACACAGACCTCTCTTAGCAAACAATGGGAGAACTTATTTGTTTCCAACAATTAAGGAAATCAATGTCCAAACACAGACTGTAATCTCCTTTAACAATATAGATGTCGTATAATTATTAGTTCAGCAAACTCAATAAATAAACAGCAACAGCTCAAACAACAAACACAGAGGAAGGAGAAGAATCTGATTACAAGAGCTGTCACATTACATTACTTAAGACATCAAAATTTCCACAAAAACCTATGAGACATGCAAAGAAACAGGAAAGTATGGCTTATACATAGTTAAAAAAAAGTCAGTAGAAATGGTTCCCAAGGAAATCCTGACACTGAACTTAATGCAATTATGAGCTAGTTTCATGTAACCTCAGAAAACTAAAGTAAACCATGCCCAAGAAATTATGAGAACAATGTCTCACCACATAGAAAATACCAATAATTAAATATAGGCATGTGTTGCTTAACAATGAAAACATTCTGGGAAATGCATCATTAGGCAATTCTGTCATTGTGAAAACATCACAGAGTACACTGAAACAACCAAAAGTCGTAGCCTACTAAACAGCTAGGCTGTATGGTATAGCCTATTGCCCCTAGGCTGCAAACCTATACATGTTACTGTACTGAATAATGCAGGCAATTGTGACACAATGGTAAATATTTGTGTATCAAGACATAGAAAGGTAGACTAAAAAGATAGTATTATAATCGTATGGGACCACCATCATACATGTGGTCTGTCGTTGACCAACATGACTACAGTCATGACTATAGATACTAAAAGAAAGAAGCAAATGGAAATTCTGGAGTTGAAAAGTGTAATACTGAAGTGAAAAACTCACTAGAGGGGGTTCAATAGCAGATTTTAGGACAGAAAATAAAGAAGAATCTGATCTGAAAAACGGAAACAAAAAAGAATGACAAAAAGTAAACAATCTCAGAGACCTATGGGATACCATCAAGTGTACCAACATAAACATAATAGAAATCTGATAATGAGAAAAGTGTCAGAAAGGGCCAGAAATAGTATTTGAAGAAATATATCCAAAACTTCACAAATTTAAGAAAAAAGATTAATCTACATCAAGGAAGTTCAACAATCTCTAAGTAGCATAAACACAAAGAGATCCATATATAGACCATTATCAAACTGAAAAGATAAAGAAGGAAACAGGAAATTTTGAAAGTAACAAGAAAAACCACTCATCACATACAAGGGTCTCAAAAAGATTAACAAACAAAATCAAAACCAAGCAAAAAACCCAGGAATTCTACATCTAGCAAGATTCTCCATCAAGAATAAACTAATATATTACAGGATAAAAATTGAGAATTTGTTGCTAGTAGAATTGCTCTGCAAAAATTGCTTAAGGGGGAGTCTTTCAGGCCGTAAGAGTATAAATTTTTTTTGGTATGCAACTTTTTTTTCTTTCTGCTTAAAAAAATAACTGTATACAACAATGATTATAAATCTGGCTTGAAGGGCATACAATTCATGAAGATGTAGCCTCAGAAAGGAAGAGGAAGAGAACTATATAGGGGCAAAGTTTTTAGACGCTATTGAAATTAAGTTGGTATTAATCTAAATAAGATTGTTTTAACTTAATAAGTTAACTGTAATCTCAAGGGCAATCATTAATAAGACAACACACACACACACAAAAACAATATGTCATTAAATAGTAAATTGAGGCCAGGCATGGTGGCTCATGCCTGTAATCTCAGGGTCGACCTGCTGGGATCCAGCGATCTTTCCGCCTTGGCCTTCCAAGTAGCTGAACTACAGGTGTGTGCTACCATGTCCGGCCAATTTTTGATTTATTGTAGAGATGAAGTCTCGCCAAGTTGCCTGGGCTAGTCTTGAACCCCCGGACTCAGGCAATCCACTCACTTTGGCCTCCCAGAGTGCTGGGATTACAGGCTGAGCCACCGAGCCCGGCCTACTCTCACATTTTAGGAGGCCTAGGTGGGAAGATAGCTTGTGCCCAGGAGTTTGAGACCAACCTAGGCAACACAGAGAGACCTCATCTAAACAAAAAATCCAAAAAATTAGCTGGGTGTGGTGACACAAAGCCTGTAGTCCTAGCTACTTAGAGGGCCGAGGCAGGAGAATTACTTCAAATCAGGAGTTTAAGGCTGGGCTGAACCATGACTACGTCCCTGCACTCCAGTCTGGGCAATACAGTGAGACCCTAATTCAATAAAACAAAATAAATAAAATAGTAAATTGAGTTAGGCACAGTGGCCCATGCCTATAATCCCAGCACTTTGGGAGTCTGAGGCGGGAGGAGTGCTTGAGGCCAGAAATTTGAGACCAGTCTGAACAAGATAGTGAGACCTGTATCTACAAAAAATAAAAATGTTAGGTAGGCATAGTTGTGAGCGCCTGTAGCTCCAGCTATGTGAAAGGCTGACGCAGGAGGATTGCTTGAGCCCTGAAGTTCAAGCCTGCAGTGAGCTACGATAGCCACTACTGCACTCCAGCCTGGGCAACAGAGCAAGATACTATCTCAAAAAAAAAGTAAGCCAAAAATACTTATTTAACAGAAAACAGGCAGTAATAAAGGAATAGAATAAAAAATACATAAGACATATAAACAACAAATGGCCCAGATGGCAGACATAATTAATCTCTTTTCAGTAATGCTAAAAAGTGAGTGGCAGAATGGATACAAACAGGATTCAACCACAGGCTGTGTATAAGCAACACTTTAGATTAAAATACACAAGTAGATTAAAAGTAAAACGACTGGAGAGATATATTATCCAGATAGTAAACGAATGACCTGAAGAAATTATATTAATACAGGCAAGGCCAGGTGCAGTAGCTGTTGCCTGTAATTCTAGCACTTTGGGAGGCTGAGTTAGGAGGACAGCTTGAGGCTAGGAGTTCAAGACCACCCTGGGCAACATGGCAAGAACCCATCTCTACAAAAGTTAAAAAGGTGACTGAGTGTGGTAGAGTGCCCATAGTCCCAGCTACTCAGGAGGCGGAGGCAGGAGGAATCCAGGAGTTTGAATCCAGGAGTTTGAGGCTGCAGTGAGCTAGGATCATACCACTGCACTCCAGCCTGGGTGACAGAGTGAGACCCTGACAAGACAAGACAAAATAAAACAAAACCCACCAAACAAAAACAAAACAGTTTGAATATTCCTTATCTGAGGTACTTGGCAACCGATAGTTCAGATTTTGTTATATTTTCTGGATTTTGGAATATTTTCATTATATTTGCTGGTTGAGTACCCTCAATATGAAAATCCAAAATGCCCCAATGAGCATTTCTTTTGCACATAATGTTGGTACTCAGAAAGTTTCAGATTTTGGAATTTTTGAATTAGGGATGCTCAACCTGTATCAGACAAAGTTTAAGACAAACATGTTACAACAAAGATAATTATAAAAGGGTCAATCCATCAAAAAAATAACAATCACAAACATACATTCACCTAACAACAGAGTCCAAAAAGCATGAACTAAGAACTAGAGAAGCAGATAATTCAATGAAAGTTGGAGATTTCAGTACCTCACTTTCAATAGTGAATAGAACTAAGCAGAAGATCAACAAGAAAATAGAAGACTGCAACGTTGTAAACCAACTAGTCCCAATAGACAACTGTAACTCAACAAGAGCAGAAAGTATATTTTTCCCAAGTGTACCTGGAACACTTTCCAGGATAGATAGACCACATACAAAGACATAAAACAAGTGTTAATAAGTTGAAAAAAATCCTGAAATCATACACAGCAGGCTCTCTGACCACAACAAAATGAAATCAGTAACATTAGGAATGTAAAAATTTCACAAATAAGTGAAAATTAAACCTCCTAAGTAAAAGGTATAACAAAGATATCAAAACAAAATCACACCATACCAAAACTTATGAGATGCAATTAAAGCAGTATATGGCAAAAAAACTGATAGCTATAAACACCTCTATTTAAAAAAGATAAGCTAGGTGCGGTTGCTTACATTTGTAATCCCAGTTACCTGGCAGGGCTAGGTGGCAGGATCCCTTCAGGCCAAAAGCTTGAGACCAGTCTGAACTTAGCAAGACCTCATCTCTAAGACAAATTTATTTTATTATCATTATTTTTGACTCAGTGTCTCACTCTGTCGCCCAGATGGAACGCAGTGACACAATAAAAGCTTACCGCAGCCTCAACCTCCTGAACTCAGGCAATCCTTCCACCTCAGCATCCCGAGTAGCTAGGACTACAGGTGTGTACCACCCATCTCCTGGCCAATTTTTTTTATTTTTAGAAAAGCCGAGGTCTCGCTATGTTGCCTAGGCTGGTCTTGAACTCCTGAACTCAAGCAATCTTTCCACCTCAGCCTCCCAAAGTGCTGGAAGTTAGCCACTGTGCGTGGTCTCCAAAAATTTTTTCAAAAAATTAGCCAGGTGAGGAGGCACACTCTTAGAGTTCCACCTGCTAAGAAGGCTGATGCGGGAGGATCACTAAAGCCCCGGAGTTCAAGGCTGCAGAGAGCCATGATCACGTCACTGTATTCCAGCCTGAGCGACAGAGAGAGACTGTCTCTAAAAAAATTAAAAACAGAAAAAGAAAAAAACATGAAAAACTATATCAGTAACCTAATCTTTCAGCTTAAAAGATCAGAAAAAGAGCAGAGAAGAAAGAAAACACATATTACTGTAGAAATAAATGAAATAAATAAAAATAGCAAAAAAAAAAAAACCCCAATAAAAACAAAAGTTCATTCTCTGAAAAAGTCAGTAAAATTGACAAATCTTTAGCTCAACTGACCAAGAAAAACATATTTAAATTACTAAAATAAGGAAAGAAGGGACATTACTATCAACAGCTGTATGTCATCAATTTAGAGAACCTAGGTGAAATGGGTAATTTCTAGAAAGACACAACTATTCAAACTGTCTCAAGAAGAAATAGAAAATCTGAGTAGATCTATAAGAGGAGAATACATGTGTAATGAAGAAACTTTTCACAAAGAAAACCCCAGGATCAAATGGCCTCACTGAATTCTATAAAACGCCGAAGGAGTTAACACCAATCCTTCACACACTTAAAAAAAGAGAGAAGACTTCCCAATTATTTTTTTGAGACTGGCTATTGCCCTAATACCAAAACCAGAGAAATATATCACAAGAAAACTACATACCAATATTCCTTATGAAAGTAGACATAAAATTCTCAAAAACATACTAGCAAACCAAATATAAAAATGATGAGGCACTATGACCAAGGGGGATTTAATGCAAGAATGCAAGGTTGGTTGAATAAACAAAAATAAGTCAATGTAATATATTATATTAATAAAGGATAAAAATCATATTACCACGGAGAAAAACAATTTGACAGTCTCTCAAGATAAAAATGAAAGGAAATTTCCTCAACCTAATGGGTATCTATGACAAACCCACAACTGACATATTCAGTGTTTAAAGAATGAAAGCTTTTCCCACAAGATCAGGAAGAAAATAAAGATGTCTACCCTTGCCATTTCTATTCACTATTGTTTAGAAGTTCTAGCCAGGGCAATTTGGAGAGAACTTGAAATAAAAATCATCCAGATTGGAAAGGGAAAAAGTCAAACTACCTCTACTTGCAGATGACATGACAGGAAGTAGATACGTAGTTGGTAGAGGATGGGGGGGGACTGGGAGTGACTGCTAACAGTATGGGGATTCTTTTTGGAGTGACAGAAATGTAATTAAAAAATTTTAACACGTTGTATAAAGCTCTACTTGTTTCCTATTCTTTAGCTTTGTCTTGCCATTCCACTTACAGCCAAACTGGTCTTGGAATTCCATAAATACATTGATGCTATTATTTCAAGGCCATTGTATATTCTATTCCCTTTTCTTGGGCAGCTGATGTTTTCTTAGCCTGGCTATTTCCTTTTTCTTTTTTTTTTTTGAGTTGAGTCTCACTCTGTTACCCAGACTAGAGTGCGGTGGCCGCTCCTGGCCATCGCAGCCTCGACTTGCTGGGCTTGCTTGTGCAGTTCCGCCTCAGCCTTCCAAGTAGCTGGAACTACAGGTGTGCGCTACCACACCCGGCTAATTTTTTGATTTATTGTAGAGATGAGGTCTCTCCCAAGTTGCCCAGGCGGGTCTCAAACCCGTGGGCTCAGGCGATCCACTCACCTCAGCCTCCCGAAGCGCGGGATTACAGGCTAAGCCATCAAGTCCGGCTAGCCTGGTTAATTTCAACTCACTTTTCACAATTTAGGGTAACTATTACTGCCTCAGAGAATCTTTTTTTAAAAAAATCCTTTGACTATGTCCCTTACTCCTATTATCTATGTTCTATAGGTATGACTTAATACTAGTAAGTATTCCCTTTCACTTTCCTTTGTAGTACACTTATCTCAATGTTGCCCTAACAGTATTTGTTAGCTACTAAAGATAGTCTTAAGATCTCTTCCAACTTTGGATCATAAGGTTCTATGCTCTTCATCTGAAATTATATCTTTTACCAGGTTCTACAAATTAAAAAAAACTTATGAGATGGCCTACAAAGTCATTATACACCAGGGTTTTAACAAAAAGGCAGGCACATTGGCTCATGCCTGTAATCCCAGCACTCAGGGAGAATCACTTGAGGCCAGGAGTTCAAGACCAGCCTGGGCAAAATAACGAGATCCATTTCTATAAAAAATAATAATAATAAGGAGCTGGGAGTGGTGGGGCATGCATGTAGTTGTAGTTACCCAGAAGCTGAGGAAGGAGGATGGCTTAAGTCCAGGAGTTTGAGGCTGCAGTGGGCTATGATTATGATACTGTACTCTAGACTGGGCAACAGAACAAGGCTTCCTATCAATCAATCAGTAGGAAAGGGCAAGAAAATTCCATTTCAGGCAATGCCCTAAACTACAATTTGGGAATCAACTCACCACTCTCTGCCTGTAGTTGATGAATCAGTTTTCTACTCTGTTTCTGAAAATGCATCCTCTAACTAATACTATGAAAAGACACAAATACATAAGTCAAAAGCAAAAGGCATTGTACTTTGGAGCATTAGAAAGCACTCAGATAGGCTGGGCTTGGTGGTTCAGCCTGTAATCCCAGCACTTTGGGAGCCCGCGGGTTCTAGACCAGCCGGGGCAACTTGGTGAGACATCATCTCTATAGTAAATCAAAAAATTAGCCAGCCATGGTAGTATGTGCCTGTAGTTCCAGCCACTCAGAAAGCTGAGACAAAAGGATCGCTGGAACCTAGCAAGTTGATGCTGGGGTGGCCGTGAGTGTGCCACTGCACTCCAGCCTGGGCAACGGAGTGAGACTCCAACTCGAAAAAAAAAAAAAGAAAAGAAAGAAAAGAAAGCACTTAGATACTTGAAGAAAAATTTTAGCTCAGCTAACATTGAAGACCACAGCACAGATGCAAAATTATTGGATCAGAGATACACTGCTATTTTTCCTTTGTTTTTTTGTGAAATCTATAGACAGCTGAGAAATCACTTCTCTGATGACTGGCTTTCTGACACCTGTATTATTTGGAATAAATGAGTTAGTTGTTACTAGCATTCTGAAAACACAAACTTTAAAATATTTGTGAACCTTTAGAAACACCTCGAAATTAGGGCAGTGGAGCTTTTTCTTAATATGCTTCAAGATTTGTATTGAAGACCTCAAATAAACACTTTTATGTCATGGTGGAGAGTTTGAAAAATACTTATTATCCTAGATGCATTCAGTCACTTGGAACTTCTGACAGGTAGTGGTATAAAATCTAATATAAGTCCTTAAAGATGATTTGCTTTCCCCTAGAGCATGCATTTTCAGAAAGAGTGATATTGCTCTAAGGGGGTGAAAAATGGTTCTGGGGGAGGGAGGAAAGATGAAAACCTCACTCTTTTTATGCATAAATAACATACATTATACATAACATATATACACAGACAATATAGTCATGATAGTAAGACTTCACGTAGGGAGGGAGATTAGCAAAAAAAAGTCTAAAAAGATCCTGAAAGTTGTGATAAGGAAATAAAGATCGAGAATGCCCAAGACAGAATGTAATGATATACAAAAAAAAAAAAAAAAAAAAAAGTCATTTGTACTAGTATAACCTGGGAAAGGAATCATCACAGACCAGACAGATATGGCATATCATAAGACAGTATACTTTTGGATAGCACACAGTTGAGACAAGGCTGTTAAAAGGCTAGATTATTTTTAATACAAGTGTTAAGTTATGCATTTTAAAATAGTTTTATCTGGGATGCATTATCTTCTGCTTCTAAAAGCATGCCCAACTTTGGTAATTTTGAGTTCCAATTTTAGATTAGACTTGATATATTTTGCTTACTTTTGTCCCAGAAGTTCCAAAATAAAGTAAAAAATAGCTATTTTCGTGTTCACTGACTATAATACAGTAGATCCTTGAATAGCACCATTAAGTTCAATGTTTTTGTTATAATGTTGATGAGGAAAATAAAAAAATCAATTCCAAGCCAGGGCCACTGTCTATGTGGAGTTTGCACATTCTGTCTCCTCTGGGTATCCCGGTTTCTACTCACACTCCAAAGATGTGCACGTTAGGTTAAATTGTCCCAGTATGACTGTGTGTATATTAGGGCGTTCTACAATCGAATGGCATCCTGTTCAGGGTTGGTTCCTCTCTGTAGCTTGCCTTGCACCCTGAACTGCTGCAACAGGCTCCAGCCACTCATAACCCTGAACTGGAATACGTGGGTAAATCACTATCTTATTTTTATTAATTCTTTTTAAACGTGTGCATAGGTCCCATTTATTTCAATGTTTGATATTAGAAATATTCTGGTCTTTATTCAGAAGTTTGGTGATGTTTTTGTGAATAGAAATATGTCACAGGAACTCAATTCTTATTTATATCAATTAGCCTGGTAAAATTAGTTTGGTTTTACACCATTTTACTTAAAGTTGCAGTTGTCAAGAGCCTATTGAGGATTTTAAGACTTACTGTATATATTATTAACTGGAATGTTTTCTACAAAATGCTTTTTTTTTTGGTCAGAGTCTCACTCTGTCGCCCAGACCAGAGTGCAGTGGCATGCTCATGGCCACCGCAGCCTCAACCTGCTGTACTCAGGCGATCCTTTTGCCTCAGCCTTCCAAGTAGCTAGAACTACAGCATACGCTACAACGTCCGGTTTATTTTTTGATTTATTGTAGAGACGAGGTCTTACCAAGTTGCCCAGGCTAGTCTTGAGCCCCTGAGCTAGGCAGTCCTTTCTCTTCAGCCTCCTAAAGTGCTGGGATTACAAACTTGAGCCACTATGCCCTGCCTATTTTTCATTATTAAGTATCTGATTGTAACCAGTTCTTAATGAGGTAATAGGAGAAATTTTTAGGTACAAATTATCCTAACTCTCAAATGTTACAATGAAAATACAAACCAGGCATTAATCATCTCTCATCACTATAATAAACATCATTATTCTTTAATTAATATTAGTTATTAATTTCATTATGGCTTCTCCCCTTTATTCCTAAAAACAACTTTAGAATAAAAGAACTATATATTTTTGTAAACTCACTGACAAAGATGTTTGAATGGATAAGAAGGTGTGCCTGAGTTAATACAGTATTGTTTTCAGCATACTTTTAAGTGGAGGTAGTAATGAGTAACTTAATAGAAGGGGAAATACAACTGAAAGAGAAGGAAAGATAAAAGCCTAACCATGTGAAGGGTATTTCTCCTTCCTATTCATAGAGAGGAAAAAGTAGAGAGGAGGTTAAAGAAACCAAGAGGTAGTAAAGCCCCCTATGTGAAAATATCTCCTTCACATATTCTGCTAATTCCCCAGAAATACTAGTGATTTAATGTTCTTTAAAAATTGCAATAATTCTTTGGAAGCCTTACCTTACTACATTCACAAATAGCAGTGACGAGATCTCTATCTATAAAGCTATGACTTACTAAGAGACATAAGGCTGGCTTACTTCATGGGACGAGAGGAGCTGGAGAATTACTTCATGGGAAGAGAAGGGCTGGAAAATTTACCATCAGGCTTGAGGGAAATTATGCAATGTTTCAAGGAGGAAGTAAAATCTAAAGGATGGATGGAATCCCAAAGAAGCTGATAGAAGGCATATAGGTAGAGCCTGTTTGGGGAACATATCCAGTCTGGATGTAGCATACAGTTTATGAAGAACAGCTGGATGGATACACAACAGAAAATATAGAATGGGTAAGGATCATGAAATTATGTTAGCAATGAGTACAGATATTAGTAGACAAAATGGAATGTCATATTCACAGTTGTACTTTTGTAAATGTTTATGAAATACAATGTTTTGGTGACATAAAGGTGAACAGAACCAGCAGCTCTTGACCTGTTCCGGTCCTGTTTGACCTCAAATCTATCCATGCCCTGCACTCTACTATATGACATAAAGTTTGATTCTATACAGGCAATGTATCCCAAGCTCCTTTATCTGTCAGCTTCTGGCTGAGTTCAGAATTGGGAAGCACTGGTGGGTAGGAGGAAGAACCATGTTTTTTCCTTTCATTTCCTCTCTGCCTCAGTACTCCTGCATGACTACAGCCCCCTCATCTGATAAGCCTTGCATGTTCCAGGCAGTCAACACAGGCTTGGGTTGTTTTCTCTTCTTTCCTTCTGATTAGTGTAGTGGCTTCCTACTGTTGCTAATTACTGAGTTGCCTCATGTAAGTTGCTTGGTTTCTTAGCTTTTCTATCACCTGTGTAACCAATTCTCTCATTAAATCCTTCCTTGTTAAATACTCAGATTAGTTTCTGTTTTTTTTTTTTTTTAAACGTGTGCTGACTCATAACAGATGGTAATAACCTGTTTAGGAAAAACTTTACAGGCAGTTTTGGGGCTCTCAGAACTCTTGAAGCTCATCCATTAATTTAATGTTAAGACTACCGAATAAACAAAAAGGCAAGTAAGTTTCAGTTTGGGAAGATGAAAAAGTTCCAAAAATGGAAGGTGGTGATGGCTGCAAAACAATGAATATACTTAATGCCACAGAACTATACACCAAAAAAAAAAAAACAAAAACAGAAAAAAACTCAACTCATTGTTTTGTGCTTTAATAACGATACACTTAAAAATGACTAAAATGGTGAACTTTATTATGTATAGTTTACAAAAATAAAAGTATATACACAGCTACAATAAGACATGATAAGGGTAGAAGAGAATACAACGCTGTGGGAACGTTTAAGAAGAAAGTTCTAACAGTAATTGCTGAATGGGGTTTCAGAGATCATGTTTGACCTGAACCTTGAATACAAGTGTCTGCTAGGAAAACAAGGAGAAGCAGAATACATAAGAATATTCAGAAAAACTTCCGGTAATTAGGTATGGCTACAGCACAGAAGCTGAGATAGGCCGGGCTTGGTGGCTCAGCCTGTAATCCCAGTGCTTTGGGAGCCCGAGGATTCGAGACCCGCCTGGGCAACTTGGCGGGACCTCATCTCTACAATAAATCAAAATGAGCCGGGTGTGGTAGCGCGCGCCTGTAGTTCCAGCTACTCGGAAGGCTGAGGTGGAAGGATCGCCGGAGCCCAGCAGGTCGAGGCTGCGGTGGCCGGGAGCGGCCACTGCACTCCAGTCTGGGCGACAGAGTGAGACTCCAACTAAAATAAAGAAAGAAAGAAAGAAGCTGAGATCAAGCAGGAGAGGTAGGATCAGCTCCACAAAGCACCTTGTAAGACATATTGAAGAAAACCGAACAAGTAGCCCAGAGGCAATAAACATCACTTTGACATATTTTGGCCTGTACAATATTTTTAAAAATTCCAGGAAGGCAACAGTTGGCTGTAGCTGAGTAGTAAGGACTGTGTAAATGGAGTAGGGAGGTGCAAAATCAGAGTGCAGTATCCTGAAGAATGAAAGGTACATGAGGCAGAGCAACTGAAAGGAATTCACCGTTCTTTGACTACATTTGATTTGTGAAAGGTGACATACAGCACAAGACAGAATGTGAGGTGGGGCCCTAAAAGTATTTTGAGTGCATGTGTTTAAAGGGTAAAAACCTATTTATGTGAATGCTAAGGGGAGAAAACCTCCCTTTATGTTTAGCAATTGGCGTAGTGATTGGAACATACTACAGATTTGCTGAAAACACACTATGAAGAAAATAGGCCCAACATGAGAGGAGCTGAAGATAGGGAGGGGGTATTAACAGAAGAATCATAAGTAAATAATAAACTTGTTGATATGAGAGATGCATAAGATGTGTAATGATAAATGACAAAAGCAAGTGCAATAAGCACGGGAAAGTTTTTTTTTGATATTATATACTCTTGCACAATCTGAAATTTTTGGTATGTGTACAGTTATTTCAACTTTTAGAATAGAAAGTATGATATGAATGCTTTAGGAAGATTGGTGACAACTGTAAGTAAGATGAGTTGCAAGGAAGATGATATGGGAAGCCACAACAAAATTCCAGAAGAGAAATAATGGGAGGCATACTGCTAAGGTCGGTGACAGTGAAAATGGAATGTGAATGACAGAGAAGATTTTTAGGATAAGAAAACAATGACTCTGGAGTTTTTATCCATTAAAGAAAAGTAGAAAGTCAGCAAAGCAGCTGGTTTGTGAAGAAAGAATATTCACAAGTTGGTGTAAATTATTCCAATTAGAACATCATATGACTTTCTTAAAACTTGAACTAGAAGTGATTTTACCCTCCAGGGGACATACTGTCAATAATTAGAGACATTTTCCCTCATCACAACTGGGCAACGGTGGAGCACGGTGGGAAGATGGGTGTCCTACTGGCATTTCGTAGGACAGATGCAGCTAAACATCTACAGTGTTTAAGCACAGGATAGTTCCCCATAAAAACTATGCCGCCTCAAATGTCAATAGTACTGAGGTTGAGAAATTGTGTTTAAGACTATGATCACTAAAACACAACCGGATTATCAAACTGCCAAAACTGTATATTTTTAAGCAAAAGATTAACCAAACATTAAACGTGAGCCATTAGTTTCTAGAAAAAAAACGAAGGGTGGAACCATTTCCCCTTAATGTTTCCTGCAAAATGTGCTTATCAAGAGCCCTGCACAAACCTCATCTTTTTTAGGGACAGCACTGGGCATTTAAAGAAGACACAAGAAAAATGGGTTTTCCAAACAATAAAATAAAACACAAATGTTAATCGTGGCTGTGGATACCATGGAGGTTTTATCACAAATGTCTGCCATTTACTTTTAGGGGCGTCGCACAGGATGACCGTAAATCACCGGCTCGGGTCTTTTAGGTTTTACGTGGCTCTCATTTCCAGCAGTACAAATCCTCTTTATTCTTTCAGGGAACAAACAGCAACAAAACCCGTCTCCCACACGGACAATACACTCAGACAAACGGCCCAAAGACGAAGCCTCCTCAAATGGAGGAAAAACTAACGAGGGCTAGAGAACGCTCGACAGGAAGGCATTTCCCCCTCTGAGTTTTTTGTCTGTTCTGCTGTGTGTGTGTGTGTGCGCGTTGGCTATCCCAAGGAGCAGGGGCTGCCGCTGTTCCAAAATATGCAAGTGGCATTTCGCTCGTCTACACTGGCCGACGCACGGCAAGAGGGCTGGAGAAGGAAGATCGCCCCCCGAGTCCCAAATTCGAAGTTCTGAGGGCGGATGGCGAGAAGGGCGTCGCGAAGGTCTCCTCACCAAGCTAGGTGGCTGGGGGAGGGCCACGATGGTCCCAGCGCGGACCCGGGGGAGTGCGCCCAAGCCGAGGAACACGCAGCTCGCCCGCCGTGTAGACAACTCTCTTCAGGGGTCCCAGCTGGGCGAGCGGGCCTGCGTTTCCCACCGGATCCGGGCCCAGGTGTTCCACCCCGGGCCTCCCCGCCGCCCTCCCCTCCCCTCCCCACGCAGCCTCGGAGAGGAGCATCCACGCACAAAGAGGCTTAGGCTGCCCGGAGCCTCCGAGTGACGAGGAATCGCCGCCCGCTTGAACTCGCGAGCCGGGAGGCGAAAGCCCGAAGCTTCCCCACCCCGGCAAAGCCGCTGGCCCCGAAGGTCCTTCCGTCCGGCCGAGCCTGGTCCCACGACCCTCCCTCCCGCGCCCGCGCTCACCCAAGACCAGCCGGGCCACGTCCGAGGGTAACAACATGACCGCAACCGCGGAAGGCGCCGCGAGACGAGAGGAGACCCAGGTGAAAGCCGACCCAGCGACGGCCCCAGCGCCGCATCTCCCGGTTCCAGTGGCGGCACTGAACCCGCGGCAATTCGTCCCGCCTCTTTCGCTCCACGCCGGCCAATCGCTTCCGCGGGACAAAGAAAGGCGCCGAAATGAAACCCGCCTCCGTCCTCCCTGGAAGTGTCGTCATTTCCGGCCTCGGAGCCGGCGGGTGGGGCTGGAGGGGGCGGGGCGGCGGGGCGCCGGAGCCGGAGCCCGAGGGCGGGTCGCGAACGCCAGGGCCGCTGGCCATTGGTGGGCAGCGCGCAGGCGCGTTTCCTCAGGGGAGCCGACTGTTTTGGGGGCGTGTCTGGAAGGGCGAGCACGTGACATTTGGCGCGCGTGTGCGGGCCGTGCGTCGCCGCCGCCGCCGCGTTCTCCGCGCTGCATCCCTCGGTTCTGGGCGCTGCACGGTCGGGCGGGCTTTGAGCCAGAAGCGGGGGAAGGTGCGTGGCGGACGGGCTGGAGAAGCTGTGGCCGCGGGAGGAGGCGAGAGCCGCGGGGGATGTGGGGCTGCAGCCAGCGGAGCCACTTGGGCCGCTGCGTCGCTTCCGCGTTGGAAAACTGAGTCGCCGCAGACCCGGTCGACCCTCGCCCCGGGACGCGCAGGCTCTCGCGCTCCTCCGGGGCGCCTCTCGACTCCGCTTCGCTCCGTTCCTCCCGGCCGCGGGTCCTCATCGCTCCCTCCCGCCCTCTCCCCGAGCCCCCCGCGGACTCGGCCTGGGACCTCCTAGTCCCTGAGTCGAACCCTCTGGCGCGTCCCCCGCTCCGGTCACCGCAGGGTCCAGTTTTACCCAGCTGGCTCGACTTTGGATCGCTCCCGTCGTTAGTGCTTTTAGTCAGCGAGCATCCCGTTGAGATTTTTAAAAAGTGTCTTTATCATGGGGTGCAGGTGAGGATTTGCTGCCTACGGAGGCTGCCTGCAGGTGGAGTTTGGGCGAGGGCCGTGGCCCGAGGGGTTTACCCCAGGCGCGGTTATTGCTCGTGGAGAATTGGGTTGAGGCGTCATCCACAGCCCTGGAGTCACCCGGCCTGTCAGCGGTGGGGCCTGGCTGTGCTGTCTTCCTTGTGCAGAGGCGTCAGGTCGTCTCTGCTGAGGGTGACCGCGCGTGAGCCTCAGCCGCTACCTTTACGAGGGTACGGAGATGTAGAAAGACAACGGTCTTTGGGGGCGATCACGTGGTCGTGCCGGAGTGACAGGTTTTCTGGAAGCTCAGCTTGGGAGTGCCCGTCCTGTTTGCTGTGAGGCCTCGCGGTGTTGGAGGATGATAGAAGCCTTTCCAGGCAGGAGGAAAGCATGCGTGTCAAAGCGCCAAGTGTAGGAGGTTTCTGAAGCTCACGAGTGAGCTCTGGCATTGAATGGGATATACCTTGGAAGTTTTCAGCTGTTGAAGTCCCAGGAAGGGATCCTACCAAGGAAACAAAGGTGTTCTTGGAGGTGTGGGTGGAAGCACCATCAAAAAGGACGGGAAGACGATTGTTGCCAGCATGTACTGTTTTCTGTGTTTCAGGCACTGTGTTAAACGTGTGTGGATCCTTACAACAACAACAGTAACCCTTTGAGGTGGGTACTGGTGTCGTTTTTCATTTTATCATTGAGAGACAGAGTTGGAGAGATGAGTGAACTTGCTCTGGGTTTTGTAGCTTGTAAGTGACTGGACCAGGATTTGAACCAATACAGTAAGAACCAGTGATCTTAACCACTAGAAAAGAAGGGCATGTCAAGGGATGGTGGGATGCAGGCATCATTGTCAAATTCTACAAAGGTTCAACTTGGTTGAGTTCTGTGAAGAATATTGGATTTGCCAGTTGAGAGGCTATTACTTAGGAAAGAGGGAGTCTGTGTTGTTTCAGTTGAATGTTGAGAGTCAGACCTACATAGTCTGGATTAATGTGTAAATGGAATTCATCTTTTTTTGGTGACATCCGTACTCTCTTTGACTACTCTACAGTTTTCTGGCCATCTTTCATTTCCTCCACATGCCACCACTGATTCATTTTGGGACCCTTTGGCTGTGCTAGTAGTCTCCTTCCCTAAAGTGTTGGTCCTATAACTCTTCCTATGACTGGTAGCAGTTCATTCAGACCTTGGCTTTATTATAAACTCCTCTGAGATGTGTTCCTTGACAACTTATCTAAAATGATGCTCTCTGCTTTTGTTGTCTGTTATATTTTTTGTTTCTTTTGAGACATGCATCGCAGTTTGGAATTATGCACCGACTTATCAGTTTACTTGTTTACTGTCTTCCCCCCATATGACTTCACAAGTGTAGGATTTGTATCTGTTTAGTTCGTTATTTGTCTGTCCATAACATCTTGAACACTGTAGGTGCATAGTAAATATTGTTTGCATGTATCAGTTGAGTATCTTCTGTTTATGTAGATAATACTGAACTGTTTTGTTTTCATCAAAGTAGTCAATCTTTAAATCAATCAAGGGGGAAAGTCAAGTTCAGAAAAATCACAGCTGGGAAAAAAAGAGTTAAGTTTAGGTCTCCTTCTTCCTGGAAGTGTCGGCTATTCAGTAAACACTCACATTTTTATATTACAAATAGCATCTTTAGTATATTTAGGAATAGATGTACATACCCTTATGGTTCTTTGGACATTGCTAAGATGTTTTCATTGGTTAGATTGCCAATTTTGTTTTCTTTTAAAGATGTGGGATACAATTCAGGATTTGGTATACAATTGGTCATTGTGCAGGTAACGTTTGTGCCTCCCTCAGTTTCATTTTTCTTATTGATTCAATTAATAGGACTTTAAACTGAGATTGAAGAAGAGGTGAAAGAATTCTTATCATAAAGAATACAAAAACCAAAATGACAGTCCTTGTTCTGTCTGTTGGATACAATCAAATGAAAAAGACTGTCAGTTAAATAATAACTTGTAACTTACAGCAGAGTAAGGTGGAGGTTGTAATAGTGATAAGGCAGTCAGAAGAATCACCAATGAATACAAATGGAGAAGAGAATTAGAGTTTTCTCCTAATGAAATGGGTAGTCTGCTCTCAGTGAGGGTGTTTAAAGACAGGAAAACAGTTTTGTAAGAGATTCTTTCCTTTGTAGGAAGAGTGGATGTGGTCTCTTTGTTCCTCCCAATTTTGAGATTCTGTGAGATTAAATGGACTGAGAAACATACTTCACCTGGAAAGATCGAGTAGAATTTAGATGGATGGATGGGAAAAGGACTTTTTCCACGTTTTTTCATCATGATATATAGGTATGTGTAGATATATACTTGGGGACCCCCCAAAACCTGGAATTTATGAAAAATTATTTATTCTTACCTTTTTTTTTTTTTTTTAAGTAGGAGTTTCACTCTGTCACCCAGGCTGGAGTGCAGTTGCTCACTCATGGCCACTGCAGCCTCTACCTGCCGGACTTAGGCGATCCTTCCACCTCAGCCTTCCAAGTAGCTGGAACCACAGGCATGTGCCGCCACACCCGGATAATTTTTTTATTTATTGTAGAGACGAGGTCTAACCAAGTTGTCCAGGCTGGTCTCAAACCCCTCGACTCCAGCAATCCTCTCACCTCCGCCTTCCAAAATGCCGGTATTACAGGCGTGAGCCACCACATCTGGCTTATTTTTACGTGTTTAAATCTCAGTCAGAGTATTCTTCGTTTGATGTAGTACCCCCATCAAGCTGCTTTTCGCACTGCTCAAAACAGTTTTTAAGCAGTTTTGAACTTGATGCCTTGTAGTGCTTCTGCTGTTTTTTGTTTCACCTCTTTCACATGGACAAAACGTTTCCCTTTGAGAACTTGTTTCATTGGGGAAACAAAAAGTTGCTGGGGTGATACTGGGTGAATAGGGAGAGTGGGACATGGGGGTCATGCCAGTTTTGGTCAAAAACTGATCACTCAGTGCAGTGTGGGCCAGTGTGCTTGTAAATTGCCTGTCCTGAAATGGGCAATCACATTGAAAGACTCTCCAAAAAAGTCACTGAAGCCGAATGCAAGCTTTCACAACGCTAACTGGTACACTGAGGCCAATGGGTTCCTAGAACACTTAGCTAGCGGAGAAGCCTGTACTACAAGGGTCTTCCCTCCAAAAAAATCCTTTCATTTTTTTTGGGGGGTACCCCCTCATACATACATATGTATGTTTTTCTCTGTTTACAAACATAGTTCCATAAAAATGGAGCTTCATTGTATATAGGGTGAAATCAGATATAGTAAAGGAGAATTCTGTTCTTATTAGATTTTTTTTTCAAGGATATCAAAAGTCTTTCTGAATTATATCAGAAAAACTGAAAGGGGGAGAGCTACTGTAGTGGAATCAAGGCATAGTAAAATATGGTAAAATAATGACATTCGCAAGGGATATCACCGTAGTATAGAATTTCCTTCATTTCCTTTTAAAACAGGAATATAATTTTCCTTCTGATGTTATGCATTAAATGAGAACCTTAATGCCAGTTGAGATGCAAGTGATAGGCAAAGCTTACTACCTTTGGTAACATCCTACATATCAGTTTCAAAGCGTAAGTAACAAAAGCTTTTGGAAAGTTTTCTCTTTTTTTTAATACATACATAAGCACTACACAACATACAAGCAAGGGTGCTTTTCAGTAGTTCATGGTCAGTGTTAAATCCTTAAGTACTCCTTTCCTTATTATTTTCCTAGTTATTTTCCATTCATCTTTCATTTCTATATTTATTTATTTATTTAAAAGAATTATGTTTAATAGCTATACCGGTACAAATGATTTTTGGTTACACGGCTGCTTTTATATAATGGTGAAGAAGTCTGGGCTTTAAGTGTACATGTCACCCCCCTATTAGTGCACATTGTATAGTATCTGATAGGTAATTTTTTTATCTCTCCCTCTCTTTCCATTTTCCCCCTCTGAATCTCTAATGTCCTTATACTATTCTTTATGCCTTTGCAGACTGTTAGCTACTGCATATAAGTGAGAACGTGCAGTATTTGGTTTAAGCCTCTGACAATGCAAGGGACATTTTCTTCAATTATTCCCTCAAATGGATTTTTTGAACCTATTTTTGTTGCGTTTTCTTCTTCCTCAGGAACACCTATTATTCTTAGGTTTGGATGTTTTACATAATCCCACATTTCTTGGAGACTTTGTTGGACTCTCTTAATTTTTTATTCTTTATTGTCATCTGATTGGACTAGTTCAAAGGCCTTGTCTTCACGTTCTAAGATCCTTTCTTCTACTTGGTCCAGTCTACTGTTAAAACTTTACACTGCATTTTGTACTTTCCTAAATGAGTTTTTCATTTCCAGAAGTTCAGATTGGGTTTTTTTGTTTTTGTCTTAAGGTCTTAAGTATTTTATATATATATATATATATTTTTTTTTTTTAAATCTCATGTATGGAAATGTTAAGGAAAAACATTGTCCTTTAATCAGAATGTGCTTCTGGTTGTACAGTTAGAGCTAACTACATATTAATACTATAGTCTAAAATTCTTTTATATATATATATTTTTTACAGACATTGATGTGTGTTCTGAAATTGTGAACCATGAGTCTAGCACTTAATGATCTGCTGATTTGCTGCCGTCACCTAGAACATGATAGAGCTACAGAACGAAAGGTAGTAAATTACTTAAGTTCAGTCTTTCCTTGAAACAAGCGTGTGATTAATAACTCATTATTGTCTCTTTTTTATTTTCAGAAAGAAGTTGAGAATTTTAAGCGCCTGATTCGAGATCCTGAAATAATTCAGTATTTAGATCGATATTCAGATTCTAAACAAGGAAAATATTTGAATTGGGATGCTGTTTTTAGGTATTTTATTCAAATTTTTTTAACTGTCTTCGTTTTTCTCTTTCTTTTCTTTTCTTTTTTTTTTTTTTTGAGTTGGAGTCTCACTCTGTTGCCCAGACTGGAGTGCAGTGGCCGCTCCCGGCCACCGCAGCCTCGACCTGCTGGACTCCGGCGATCCTTCCGCCTCAGCCTTCCAAGTAGCCGGAATTATAGGCATGCGCTACCACACCCAGCTGATTTTTTGATTTATTGTGAGATGAGGTCTCGCTGCCCAGGCGAGTCTCGAACCCGCGGGCTTAGGCAATCCACTCACCTCAGCCTCCCAAATGCGCGGGATTACAGGCTGAGCCACCGAGCCCGGATTTTCTCTTTATTTTAATTGTGATATTATTTTTGAGTGTAAGTCTCACTTATCTTTGCTCCCTGTGGATCATTGTGTGTTGCATAGGAATTTGGCACTTGATATTTAGCCAAAACAATTTTTAAAGGCTGTTCATGTAGAAAGTTTAAATTCACTTGTTTAATAAAATGACTTAGACATATCTCACTCAAAATTGAGAGATAATTCCTTTTATATCATTAGTTCATCAGCCTTTATTTCAAATTAGAGAAAACAAGTTATAATAAATGTTTAGCTATTACCTTAAAATGTTGTTGTGATTGTAAGTAACTACTATGTGTTAAATTGTAATAAAACAAGTAAAAGAAAGATTAGAGTACTTCCCTATGAATTGTTAAAAAACAAACTCAAGCAATGAAGAGACACAACTGATTGGTGAATAGGAGTGCCAGACCGTATTGATGCATTTTTACATTGAGACATAATTTTCAACCACAGAGTCCATTTATAACTAAAAACAGATTGTAAGGCTTAGGAAACATGAGAGTATTAAATAAACTTGAAGTAACATTTATAGTCAAGAGGAAGTATCTGAGTATTTAATTGTCCTTGAGTGTTCAGAACAGATAATTTATTTTATTTTTAAGCTCCTATTTGGTACTAGATTGTTAAAAATTTGAATGACACGAAAAGCGCATACTTCTTTTCCTCTGGCTACTTAGTTTATTTTAGATACCATAAATACAGCTACTATTTGAAGAGGAATACTGTTTTGTATAAGCTGATCGGGTAGGCAAAATATGCACCTGTCACTCCTGGCTAGTCATGAATATCTTCTAGGCAGGCCTCATTTAAAGCTAGAAACATTACCAGCTGCCTAGGAAAGTGGTAGTAGATCATATACTGAATAACAGGAAGAGGTGAGAGAATTGAGAGAGCCCTTACTAGCATTGTGAGCTCTTAATGACAAATTAAGAAACCAGTACAGAATCATGTAAGATTAAGAGCTTTGTAGCCCACACATTAAATTGGTTCTATAGGAGCTAAACCTCGAAAGAGCGATTTAATTGTTTTATTTGTTTCATTTAGTTGGTATATTTATCAAAGCAATGTAGTTTAAAATATGCTCTTTGTGATGTCATGAAGGACTTTTAGAAATTTCTGTAATTTGAGCATTTAATGAGTTTCTGAAGTTGTATTTTGTTTTCTTGAAGATTTTTACAGAAATATATTCAGAAAGAAACAGAATGTCTGCGAATACCAAGACCAAATATATCAGCCTCAACACAAGCTGCCAGGCAGAAAAAGATGCAAGAAATTAGTAGTTTGGTCAAATACTTTATCAAATGTGCAAATAAAAGTAAGTGATGTTATATTATAAATAAATGGCTTAATAGGTTACTGTTGCATGAGTTCAATCTGAATATGGTATGATAAAAGTTGAGTGCTAGTGTATATATCTATCTGTGGATCATTCTTGGTCTAATGCCAGAAGTTTTGAATTATTAAAGACACAGTTGTTTAAGAATGATTGTTTTTGCTATATATTCCTACAGGGACTGGCAAATTTTTTTCTGTAAAAGGGCCAGATATTAATTGTTTTTGAGTTTTGGACCATATAGTTGTCTCAATCTCAGTTACTCAGCTCTGCTGTTTTAGCACAAAAGCAGCCATAGACAATAAGTAAATGAATGGAGTTGACTGTTCCAGTAAAACTTTATTTACAGAAACAGACAACTAGCTGACTTTTGCTTGTGGGCTATAGTTTGTAAGTCCCTGCTTTATGAGAAGATTAATTAATAGTAATTTCCCAAGTGGAGTTGTTTAAATAATAGCCATTCTAAGTGTCCTGTTTTTGTTAAGATTTATGTTTTTATTTGTTTATTTTATTTTTAAACAGGAGCACCTAGGCTAAAATGTCAAGAACTCTTGAATTATATCATGGATACAGTGAAGGATTCATCAAATGGTGCCGTTTATGGAGCGGATTATAGCAACATACTACTCAAAGATATACTTTCTGTGAGAAAATACTGGTGTGAAATATCTCAGCAACAGTGGCAAGGTATGTTTTGAAGGTTGTTTGTGAATTTTTCCTTATGAAAGGAAATTTCGCCAAAAAGCACTCAGAGTCTTTCTGTATCCCCCTGATGACCTCACAGTTTAACAATACTTTAGTAAACTTATATGGTTATAGAATCTGACCCTTAACTTTCATTAATTATGTACCTCTTGAATTAACTCACTAATATGTTAGGTGCCTGCCATCAGAACTAGAATTACAGAGTTGAAAGATGCCACTCCTGTGCTCAAGGAGTTGGCAGTGGCAGAAAAAAACAAACAAACACATGAATCAGAGATTGTAATGAATATGATATAGATATGAATGGATGCAGTGGGTACACAAAATAGTGACATTTAAACTCAACTATGATTAAGGTTGAAAGGAGAAAACTGTGAGAGAGAAGTATCATGAAAGTGAAAGCAAGAGAGTTTCAGATTTGAAGGGGTGTGGGTCTATACTTTAAGTGTTGTAGAAAGGATAAGACAAAAGTGACCATTGGGTTAGACAGCAGCTACTGGTAAGGTAGTGGAAATCAAATGTGTAAGAACAGAATGTATTAGAAGAGAGTATAAGGACCCAGTGACTCACTAGATATGTAGAGCGGATGCTAGGGAGGAATCTGGTGTTGTTGCCAGTTGATAAGCAAGTGAGTTGATAGTACTGAGATACCACAGAGGCAGGAAGTTGAGATCAGAGACTGTAGTATTTCAGTTTATTGATTTTAAAAGTGTAGCATTTCTGGTTCTGAGGATAGGTGAAAGTGGGTTTTAGCGTTATCAAGGTGGCTTGAAACTAGATGCCAGAGCTTTCTAATTCTCCCACTCTAGAAATTTAGAAACTTTTTCTTTTCAAAACAAAAAAAAATGCTTTTGAAAAGTATTTAGGCCAGGTGCGGTGGCTCATGCCTGTAATCTCAGCACTTTGAGAGGCTGAGGTGAGAGGAATGCCTAAGTCCAAGGGGTTCAAGACTAGCCTGGGCAAGTTGATGAGACCTTGTCTCTACAGTGCACACCTGTGGTTCCAGCTACTTGGAAGGCTGAGGCAGAAGGATCACCTGAGCCAAGCAGGTCACGGCTGCGGTAGCTATGAGTGTGCTGCTGTACTCCAGCCTGGGCGACAGGGTGCGACTCCCTACTCTCCTACTCAAAAAAAAAAAAAAAGAAAAAAGAAAAGTATTTAGGCTCAGCTTTGTCAACTAAGACATTTGTCTGTATTCCTTATTGCCAGTTTATTATTTCAAAATGAGATACATGTGAACCATAAAACCACCAGCCAATCAGTGCCCTTACACCTACATTGAACTGATTTCTTAGGAGTCATTTGGTGCCTTTGATGTTGCTCTGAACACAAGGCAGGCTGTGTCCAAATCAGGGCTCTCAACAAGCCTGCGGCAGCCTTTGGAGAATGGGCAAGAGGTAGCTAGGATACTCAGCAAGATCGTTCCCCAGTATGGCTGGCTAATCATCTTAGGATATTTGGGCATTTTAGATTGTCACTTGTAACCATGGCTGTCACTGAAATAAAGACACTCCTTCCTTTCCTCTAGTCTTCTTACTATGAGTCTGTCACATAATATATTCTCTGAAACACTTTTTTTAACTACTGTTACTTTTTTTTTTAACCTTTGTCATTTTTTTTTGAGAATGTTACTTCTTATAATCAGCCTTTTTGTCAAAATACTTTTTTTTGCTTAGCTTCCTTCTCTAAAACTTGCTTAGGTGAGAACTCCATGAAAGAAGTGAAGTCTAAGCTCAAAATATATATATTTGGTAGAGATGGTGATTGTGAAGAAAGAGTTCCAAAGTAAGAGCCCTAGCATTGGCCCAAGGAAGCAGATAGCTTTTCTAAAAAGGTAGGAGGAGGAAAAGTTAAAAGCACTCAATAGCTTCCCTGTACAACTAGTATAAAATACGAATTCATTTTCCAGGCCTTGAAAGCTCTGCATAATTTTGCTTCTGCCTACCTATTTGCCTTAACAAAAGCTCACTCCGATTTTTCTCATTTCTGTGCTCAAGCTGCACTGGGAATTTTTCAGTTTCTACAACCCAGTGGTTTCCAAACTTCTTTTAAAAAATAATTTTTATTCTTTATTTTTGTTTTTGAGTTGGAGTCTCTTGTTGCCCAGACCGGAGTGCAGTGGCATGCTCATGGCCACCACAGCCTCAAGCCTGCTGGGTTTAGGTGATCCTTCTACCTCAGCCTTCCAAGTAGTAGGAACTACAGACGCACACCATCACGCATGGCTAGTTTTTGTGGTTTATTGTAGAGACCAGGTCTTACCAAGTAGCCCAGGCTGGTCTCGAACCCCCAGGCTCAGGCAATCCTCTCACCTTGGCCTCCCAAAGTGCTGGGATTACAGGCTGAGCCACCGTGCCTGGTCGATTTTATTTATTTATTTTTTTTGAGTCAGTCTCACTCTATCACCCAGGATGGAATGCAGTGGCACGCCCACAGCCACCTCAGACCTGACTTGCTGGGCTCAGGTGATCCTTCCGCCTCAGCCTCCCAAGTAGCTGGAACTACAGACGCATACCACCATACCCAGCTAATTTTTTTATTTATTGTAGAGATGTGGTCTTGCCAAGTTGCCCAGGCTGTTCTTAAACCCATGGGCTCAGGCAATCCTCTAACCTCGGCCTCCCAAAGTGCTGTGGTTATAGGCATGCGCCACCACTCCCGCCCAGTTTTTATTTTTTAAAGCAGTTTTAAGTTTACTGTAAAACTGAGTAGAAAGTACTGAGCGTTCTCATCCACTCCCTAACTCCATACATGTACAATATTCCCTTCTATTGGCATCTCATAGCAGTATATATTTGTTACAGTCAGTGAATCTCCACTAGGAGATTTGCTTTTATTACCTGTAGTCCGTAGTTTACTTTAGGCTTCACTCTTGGTGTTGCATATTTTATGGGTTTTGACAAATATATTGACATTAAAAAAAAAAATCTTTCTTTATGTGTTGAGGACTTTTTTCCTTTAGGGTAGAATAGTAGCATGTATTCATTATTTTAGTTTAATACAGAATTATTTCAGTGCCAGAAAAAGCCTGTGTGCTTTACCTATTCATCCCTCCTTAACCCTCCTAGTCTTTGGGAACCACTGATCTTTTTACCATCGAGTTGACTTGGCCTTTTCCAGAATGTCATATACAGTTAACTGCCACATAACTATGGGGATATAGTCTGCGTAGCTTGTCATTAGGTATTTTCATCCTTGTGCAAACATCATAAGGAGTACTTATACAAACCTAGATGGTACAGCCTCTTGCTCTTAGACTACAAACCCGTACAGCATGTTACTGTACTGAATACTGTAGGCAGTTGTAACACAGTGGTATTTGTGTATCGAAACACAGAAAAGGTATGCTAAAAAGCATGGTATAAAAGATCAAAACGTACACCTGTATGGAGCATTTACCATGAATAGAACTTGGAGGACTGGAAGTTGTTCTGGGTGAATCAGTAGTGAGTGAATGGTGAGTGGATGGGAAGGCCTAGGACATTAATGTATACTACTGTAGATTTTATAGACACTGTTTACTTATGCTACACTGACTTTAGCTTTCTGTAACTTTTTTGCTGTGTAAACTTTTTAATTTTTAAAAACTTTTTTGACTTTTCTGTAATAATTCTTGACTTAAAATGCACTTTGTACAGCCATACAAAAATATTTTTTCTTAATGTCTTCATTTTATAAGATTTTTTCTTTTTTCTATATTTTTAACTTTTTAAACTTTTTAAATAAAAACAAAGCCACAAACACACACATTAGCCTAGGCCTATTCAGGGTCAGGATCATTAATACCACTGTCTTCCACCTCTACCCTGGTCCCACTGTAAGGGCTTCAGGGGCAATAACACACATGGAGCTTTCATCTTCTATGATGACAGTGCTTTCTTCTGGAATATCTACTAAAGAACCTGTCTGAGGCTGTTTTACAGTTAAGAAGTAGAAGGAATATACTGGAAAATAACAAAAAGTATAGTGTAGTATTCACTAAAACTAGTAACATTTATTATCATTGTCAGTGATTGTATGCTATACATAATTTTATGTGCCGTATTTTAATTTAACTATCAGCAAAGTGGGTTTGTTTATACCAACATCACCACAAACCATTAATAATGCATTGTGCTACAGTGTTGTGATGTCTACAATGTCACTAGTCAATAGGAATTTTCCAGTTCATTATAATCTTAAGGTACCACCTTTTTATATGAGATTCATCACTGACCAAAATGTAGTTATGCAATACATGACTATAGTTGAAATTATACCAGTGATTTTACATTCTGTTGTGACCATACCCTTTTCAGATTGGTGTCTTTCATTTAGTAATATGCATTTAAGGGTCCTCCATGTTTTTTCATGACTTGATAGACTGAGGTAGGATTATTTAAGCCCAGGATTTGAAATCCAGCCTGGGCAACATAATGAGACCCTGTCTCTTTAAAAAAGGAGAGAGTGAGAAGCCACAAATTATTGATATTAGAAATGTATTCAATTGCAAACCCTACAGTTATTAAAAAGATAATAAGAAAACAATATGAACAATGGTATGCACATTAATTTAACTTAATTTAAGTGAACTGATGCCTCAGAACCACACACTATCAAAACTCACTCAATATGAAATAGATCATTTGAAGCCCTGTAGCCGTTAAAGAAATTGAATCCATAATTCCATACCTTTCATAAGACAAATTGGAAACAAGGTAAAGTTGTCCATTCTGTCTACCACTGTCCAACATTATAGTAGAGAATCTAGCCAAGGCAGTCAGGCAAGAAAAATAAGAGACATACAGATTGGAAAGGAAGAAATAAATCTTTGATAGAGTGTGTTTATCTCTTAATGGGAAGAAAACCCTTTATTGAAAACTTTGCTTTTCATTGCGTAGGCAGATAATTCTCAAAGCATTTTGTGTTCTGCACATCTTGCAAACAGACCCACTGGTTGCTTTTTTTTCAGACTGTATTTTCAAGGCTGTTTGTATCACAAAATAGAGATAGAAGATAGAGATGGTGGTTTCCTCCAGAACAAAGGACAGGTTTCTTTTTTTTTTTTTTTAAGAGTCTGAGTCTCACTCTGTCACCCTGGCTGGGGTGCAGTGGCACTCCAATGTCGACCTGCTGGGCTGCGGCAATCCTTCTGCTTCAGCCTTCCAAGTAGCCAGAACTACAGACACGCGCTAACATGCCTGGCTAATTTTTTATTTTATGGTAGAGACGAGGTCCTGCCAAGTTGCCCAGACTGGTCTCTAACCTGCGGGCTCAGGCAGTTCACTCCCCAAAGTGCTGGGGTTACAGGCTGAGCCACTGAGCCCAGCCAGAACAGGTTTCCTGCAGCTCATTCATTATAGAAAGCTTGTAGTGTTTCTGCTGAAGCCGGCCACTGTTTTTACTGTGTCTAGTATCATTATGTAGCTGCTGGGATTGGGGAACTCGTGCAGAAATGAAGGTAGTCTGGCTCCTATAATTCCTGTGAGAAAATAACTGTCTATCAGGAATTCCATGTCTTCTGCCAACATCCATGAAACCGTCATCCTAATTTTTTAGGTTACAAGTAGAGTAAAATCTCATACCCTTCACAGTTGCAAACACATCTTATGCATATTATTAATCACACAGCATTAATAAAAAGAAAACCTGGGGAGTGTGCTTTGATGAAGAAATATAAGCTTAGAGAAGTTAAGTAGCTTATCTGAGGTCTGGCTCTTAAACTGGTGCTTTCACCGTCTACTGCTGGTAGTTGTTCCTGTCTTAAAGAAATTTTATATAAGGTAAAATTAAATATTGATGGAGTACTTTTACTGTTTTAAATATAAATTCATGTCTGTATGGGATTATGGAATGTTTATGTTGAATTGAGACATTTAATTTAGTATGCTTTGACTTTAAAAAATTGTAATTAATAATATATATCTTTTTCTCAGAATTGTTCTCTGTGTACTTCAGGCTGTATCTGAAACCTTCACAAGACATTAATAGAGTTTTAGTGGCTAGAATAATTCATGTTGTGACCGAAGGATGCTGTTTGCAAACTGATGGATTAAATTTCAAATTTTTGGATTTTTTTTCCAAGGCTATTCAGTATTCAAGGTAATTTAATCTCACTTTGTTTTGTTTTGAAATTCATTTGACCATATTTTAGATTTAGTAACTGAAACACCAAGGTCTTGGAAGACCATGTTTTAGGTCAGTAACTAAAAATAATGCCTTTTCAAAAAGCATTGACCCATCATAATAGAACTAGTGGATTCCTGATGAGACAAGTCCAGCGCTTCCTGTGTATCCAATATGCAGAACACTAAATGGTGTTCCTGGGTGGGAGATCTGTCCTGCTCTTCGGAGTCTCACTCTGTCACCCAGGCTTGAGTGCAGTGACATGCTCACAGCCACCGCAGCCTCGACCTGCTGGACTCAGGTGATCCTTCTGCCTCAACCTTCCAAGTAGCTGGAACCATAAGCACGCGCCACTATGCCTGGCTAGTTTTTTTGATTTATTGTAGAGTTGAGGTCTTGTCAGGTTGCCTTGGCTGGCCTTGAACCCGTGGGTTCAGGCAGTCCTCCCGTCTCAGCCTCCCAAAGTGCTGGGATTATAGGCGTGAGCCACCACACCTGGCCTTGTCCTGCTCTTCTAATGACAAGGGAAGTTAAATACTCGCTAAGTTTCATTTTCTCCATTTTGGGGACAGATATGCTGAGAATAAATTAAAATAGGAACATATATGGAAGTATAAATACAATACATTTGTGTGGCATTACATGATTTATAAAGCAAAACAATTTGTAAATGATGTGTTAGAAATCTGTTTATTTTTTAGACAATGTTTTGGCAGCAAGGAGAGATAACAGAAGTGATGTCAGCACCAAATAAGAACTAATTTCCTGTTGCTGTGTAGAACTGCTATGATTTTTTTTTAAATGACCAGTTTTGAAAATGTTTGAAAATTAGATGTTTTCCCTTTCAGCGTGCAGCTCCTTAGTTCTTTAATTTATGCCGTTTGTTCACCTCATTTTACCAAGTTGAGATGATTTGTTTTCTGTTACAGACAAGAAAAGAGCTCTGCAGGCCTGAATCATATCTTAGCAGCCCTTATTATCATCCTCAAGACTTTGGCTGTGAACTTGCGAATACGAGTGTGTGAATTTGGAGATGAAATTCTCCCTACCTTGCTTTATATTTGGACTCAACATAGACTTAATGATTCCTTAAAAGAAGTAATTATTGAATTATTTCAACTCCAAATTTATATCCATCATCCAAAAGGAGCCAGAACCCAAGAAGAAGGTATAAATGATGTTTTTACTGTTGAGTTTTCTTCTTCCTTAAAACATAGAGGCTTAATTAAGTATGAAATTAGTATTCTGTAGGAGGATATGACTTTAGTCTGGATTACTTTGCTTGATAATGTTGCTGCTGGTCATAAGGACTTTTTCACACAGTTTTTAGAACTTGAAGCAGTAGTAGCAAAGTCTATTGCGCCTTTCCATTTATTCAGTACAGTGTTAGGTGTTATGGGAAGTACAAACAAATATGAGACACTGTTCCCTCTAGGAGCTGCTTGTGCATAAGTGGTTAGGAGATAAGAGGTCTGTCACACACTATAGGGCGAAAGAATTTAGAGAAAGCAGGGTCTTGTTTATCCACATACTGTTTTTATTAGATTAAAAATAGATAAATTGAACTGAAAATAGCAGGTCAGGTTTTTCAGTTCCTAAGGACGATATGTACATAGCATTTTCATAGGAAGGTGAGGTGCAAAGGGGAAAGTTCTGCCTTGAGCTTCCTAGTTACTCTAGGCCCCTGTTTGTTGGGAAAACCAGAAATGAATTACTTTTTCTCGATTCCTTTACATTTGTCTTTTACCAAGAGGGTGTCGATCCGATGGTGTAGTTCTTTTTGGTAGTTAGGAGCTTGACTGAGTGGAGTTGAATGAGCTCCCTCATGCTCAGTCTACGCTTGCCTTGGGTTTGTACTAGCCTCTGGACAACTAATCATGCTAGTATAATGACCTTATTGAGACAGCATATCACATAGAGTAATAGCAGCTGAAACGGGAGAAAACTCTATGGTCACTTCTTATCAACAGTAGCTATCTATATACATATGTAGTTTATGAAACCACTGTAAATCAAAGAATGGTGGTTTTTTATAGTTTTTCATCTTTTACCTGGCTCCTTTCACCAGTGTGAAGATCAGGCATATGATAGGATATGTTTAGGGGTTGAGTCAACTACATTTTTAGAGAATTGAAAAAGGCAGGATGATAAGGCTGCTGGAAAAGCTAATGTATTTTTAGTCTTTGTTAATAGATTCTATGGTACCTTGGAAATTAGTGGTCCTCTTGCTCCCCATACTAATCAGACCACATCTGGAATACTGTGTTCACCAGATTTTGTAGAGTCAGCGTTTTAGGAGGAACATAAGCTGACTGGAGTGTGTCTTGGGAAAGATGATGGATGATGTTGAGTACTTGTCATCTGTACACTAGTTAAAGGAAGTGGCGATGTTTTCTCTTAGAGAAAAAAAGACATACAGAGAACTTGGTCTTCACGTGAAAGAGGAAAAATATTCATTGTATTTGCCTAAGGGGAGAGAATAAATTAGAGAAAGGTGGATTTTAGATCAGAGCATGGAAGAGATTTATAGCAAATAGTTACCTAAATGTGAAATAGGCACTATATGAAGTAGTGTTTGGCAAGGATATCGTCAGAAGAGGCATTAGTACTGAATGGAAGGTTGGACCAGATGTCTTCTAGCGTTGATACAACTTCACAGTTAAATAATTTGGTGGGAGTTGACAGTGCAGACGGCGTATGTATACAGATTACATCTTAATTTTTTCTATTACAGGTGCTTATGAATCAATAAAATGGCAAAGTATTTTATACAACTTATATGACCTGCTAGTCAATGAGATAAGTCATATAGGAAGTAGAGGAAAGTATTCTTCAGGATCTCGTAATATTGCTGTCAAGGAAAATTTGATTGAATTGATGGCAGATATTTGTCACCAGGTATAGTAGGTCATGCCATATTTTGAAATTTCCTGTTAATTTTCTTTTACTGGGCTTTAAAAACTTGTGTTCTCATAAAAACCCTATAAAATTACTCTGTACTTTTAGACTGTTGCATTCAAAATATGAGAAATACTTGAAATTACTCTCTTAAAAGTTAATGCTTTGCAGATATGGATTTCATGAAAACTAATAATGGACTTTTCTATTCTTAAAAGATTGTTCATAGGAAATAAGGTGACCCTAACCCTGATGTTTCTTTTTTAAAATTGATCTAAGCCGGGCTCGGTAGCTCAGCCTATAATCCCGCGCCTTTGGGAGGCTGAGGTGAGTGGATTGCCTGAGCCCACGGGTTCGAGACTCACCTGGGCAACGAGACCTCATCTCTACAATAAATAAAAAAAATCAGCCGGGCGTGGTAGCACATGCTTGTAATTCCAGCTACTTGGAAGGCTGAGGCAGAAGGATCGCCGGAGCCCAACAGGTCGAGGCTGCGGTGGCCGGGAGCAGCCACTGCACTCCAGTCTGGGTGACAGAGTGAGACTCCAATTCAAAAAAAAAAAATTGATCTAGAATTCACTTAGCATAATTCACTATTTTAAAGTGTAAAATTTTTAGTATTTTCGGTATTTTTCTTTTTTAAAAATTTGAGTGAGAGTTTCACTCTGTTGCCCAGGCTGAAGTGCAATGGCACACTCACGGCCACCACAGCCTCAGCCCGCTGGGCTCAGGCGATCCTTCTGCCTCAGCCTTCTAAGTAGCTGGAACTACAGGTGTACACCACCATGCCCAGCTAATTTTTTGGTTTACTGTAGAGATGAGATCTTGCTAAGTTGCCTGGGCTGGTCTTAAACCCTTGGACTCAGGCAGTCCTCTCATCTCTGCCTCCCAAAGTGCTGGAATTATAGGCATAAGCCACCATGCCCAGCCTGGCTTATAGTATTTTTCTATGTTGTACAACCAGCACCACTAATTTCATAGTATTATTATTACTCAAAAAAAACCAAAAACCAAAAAAAAACAAAAAACAAAAAAAAAACTACCTTCTTAGCATTTAATCCCAATTCTCTTAACTCCTGGAAACCAGCTACTAATCTTTTTCCGTTTCTGTGGATTTGCCTGTTTCGAACATTTCATTTAAGTGGAACTATAAAATATGTGATCTTTTGTGTTTAGTTTCTTTCGCTTAGCATGTTTTCAAGATTCATCCATGTTGTACTATGAAATGCAACATGAGTACTTTATTCCTTTTTATAGCTGAATAATATTCAATTGTATGGATATACTACCTTTTGCTTACTCATTATTAGGTGATGACCTAATGTTTTCTAAGTAAAACTTTTTCCCCCCCAGAAATTTGGTTAATATCCTAGGTAGTAATTTCACTTTTGTTAAATATTTTTTTAATGATAAATAAAAGGATTTGATTCCTTTGAAAATATATATTTTTGCTTTACTTTCAGATTCTTGGTGCTTTTAGTAAATGTTCCCAGGAAATAAAACTAATATATTACTTGATAATATCTGCTTTCTAAGAGTGCCATTACTGTCATGCAAAATATTTGTTTCTTATTATGTTATCATATTTATGTTTCTATAATCTATTATTCTTGCTTTATAAGCTCCTGCATCTTAATTTGAGAAGGAATTTTTTTTCTAATGAACTATTAGAAAACAAGAACAATAAACAAAATGGTTTTTTTTTTTTTTTTTTATTCTACAGGTTTTTAATGAAAATACCAGATCCTTGGAAATTTCTCAGACTTACACTACTACACAAAAAGAATCTAGTGATTACAGTGCACCTGTCAAAAGGAGGAAAATAGAACTAGGCTGGGAAGTAATAAAAGATCATCTTCAGAAGTCACAGAATGATTTTGATCTTGTCCCTTGGTAAAATGTTATCTTTTTTCTCATTGAGTGTTATTTATTTTTCTCAGAAAACTTTCAGTAGAATTTTTTCATCACATTGGCCAGAACTAAGTCATTTATCTGTTCCCAAACTAATTACTAGCAGAGGGAAATGCAACTGCTGTGACATGTTGAGATAACTCATAATGGCTCACCTGCTAGGGCCAGGGTCAGGGACACCTTTTCCTCATCATATTGTCATAGCAGGTAAAAGAGGGACTGGCTGTCTGGTAGGCAATCAGTAGTGTCTGCCTCATAGAATTCACTGAATTGTACACCTCAGCAGAAAACTTTAGCATGATAGCACCTTCTAATAGAATTAGGTTAGGAAAAAATTAAAGACCGCCCTAAGAAATCACAGAATAGGCCGTGCTCGGTGGCTCAGCTTGTCATCCCAGCACTTTGTGAGGCCACAGCAAGTGGATTGCCTAAGCCCACGGGTTTGAGACCACCGTGGGAAACTTGGCGAGACCTTGTCTGTACAATAAATAAAAAATTAGCTAGATGTGGTAGCACGCACCTGTATTTTCAGCTACTTGGAAGGCTGAGGCAGAAGGATTGCCAGTGCCCGACAGGTCGAGGTTGTGGTGGCCGGGAGCGTGCCACTGCACTTCAGCCTGGGTGACAGAGTGAGACTCCAACTCAAAAAAAAAAAAGAAAAGAAATCACAGAATAATTTTGACATTGTGCTGTGATAAAAGTTTATATTTCTTTCTATCTTCTTTATTCACATATAAGATTCACAAATATTTAAATAATTAAATAAATTATGGAATTCTGTAAAGTTGTAAAATATTAGGTCTTGTAAGGATATTTAGTTTTTATTCAGTTCAGCCTGTTTGTTTTACTGAAAGAAAAACTGAAACCCAGAAAGGTTAGGCAATTTGCATAAGGACAGTTAGGACTTTATAGGCTATAGCAAAATTTGGGATCGATTCTCTTTTGATAGATTGATCAAATATAATTTACTTGTGGGGGAAAAGCATGTTAATTTATATACCCATGCTTTAAGTTCATGTTTATACAGTTGAAATGCCGATTTCAGATTCTTTAATTTGTCCATTTAGTCAAGAGTTATTTGTTGAACACCTGCTGTGTGTCAAGCATTAGAGATACAGAGATGATTATCGGAAGGTTCCCATTTGTATGTAGCACACATTCTAGATAATTGACAGCAAATATTTACTAAATTAAATGAATTCATGCCAAGATCTTTTGGGCTTCTTTGTTTTCTTGTTTTAGAGGAATGTTTTCATACTAAAGATCAGGGATAGATAAAATAAGTCAGAATATTGCTAATTTAGTATTCTTTAAAATTTTTTAAGGAAAATATAACCACTTATCAAGCTATCCATAAAGTTGACAATTTTCCTGCCATTTTATGAAGTAAGACTTAATAGATATTGAGAGCCAGTTTATTTTGAGAGTAGTATAGAAAATGATGAGGGTGATGCACTAATTAGGATATTATAAGGGCACTATGTCTCTATATGTATTTTCTTTTAGTTTGTTAATGGGATCAATAGTTTTCAAGCTACCTTCTTTTTTTCCCCCCTTTAGGCTACAAATTACAACCCAATTAATATCTAAGTATCCTGCAAGTTTACCTAACTGTGAGCTGTCTCCATTACTGATGATACTATCCCAGCTTCTGCCTCAACAGCGACGTGGGGAACGGACCCCCTATGTGTTAAGATGCCTTATAGAAGTTGCATTGTGTCAAGGAAAGAAGTCAGACCTGGAAAGCTCACAGAAGTCGGATTTATTGAAAATCTGGAATAAAATTTGGTCCATTACCTTTCGTGGTATAAGTTCTGAACAAATACAAGTTGAAAACTTTGGCTTACTTGGAGCCATAATTCAAGGTAGTTTAGTTGAAGTTGACAGAGAATTCTGGAAGTTATTTACTGGGTCAACCTGTAGACCTTCATGGTAAGTTTAATATGCATTATATTAGATTGTACAGATATAAACACACACAGACACACATATCCCTGATCATTTTCATAGTTTGTTACTTCAGTTACTTCAGTTGAAGATAGGTTAAATTCTGTTTCAGATGCTTTTGTTGTTTGGCCAAGACTTTGTAAATGCACGAATGTGAAGTTAGTTTCAAAAATGGAGAAATTAGCTACAAATATCAACTTGATAAGAAAATTTAAAAAATATATGGAGACATTACTGAAGGCTACTTTTAGAATTTTTAAAATTGATACATAATATATATATTTTCAGTATACATGTGATAACTTGATATATTCATATAATCAAATCAGAGCAATTGAGATATTCATCACCCTAAATGTTTATCTTTTCCTTAGGGTAGGAATATTTGAATTCTAGCTATTTTTAAATGTACAATGGGTTATTAACTATAGTCCCCCTAATGATCTGTTGAACACCAGATCTTATTTCTTTGGTTTAACTGTATATGTGTACCCAGAAGAATTTCTTAAAAGAATTGTAAAGAGTTTACATTTCTTTTGTGTAATTTATAATAATTATTTGTCAATATTTTAAAGCCTTGGTGTTTTTTTTTTTTAGTAGTACTGAATACTGCTATAATAGGGGAGAATTTTTAACCAGAATTACATTTCTCAAATGTAATTGGACTTTTAAAAACTTTTGTTGATTAAATGTATGGATCTTATGGGTGGAGCTTGACACTGTCCTGAGCATTGGACGCATAGTGGTAAAGAAGATAGGTGAGGTCTCTGCCCCACAAAGAGCTTACTTTTTAACAATTGGCCCTTGCTTTGTTATAGTCCAGCTGTGTGCTGTTTGGCTTTGGCACTGACCGTCAGCGTAGTTCCAGAAACGGTAAAAGTGGGAATAGAACAAAATAGGTGTGAGGTAAATAGAAGTTTTTCTCTAAGAGAATCGATAATGAAATGGCTCTTATTCTACAAACTAGAAGATGACTTGGAAGACAGTACAGAACTGCCTCCAATTCTTCACAGGTAATTTCTGTTTACTAGCATGCTGCTGGTTTTTAAATTTTGCTTCATAAGTCTTCCTCTACTTATTTGATACCAGAGGTCTTTGCTTTGTAATGATAATGCAGGATTTCCCAGAGCTACTCTAATTATTAAACATTCCCTCTGTTCTGTCTTTTTGTGTCTGTATCACTTCTGAAATTAAGAAAAGGTTGTCTCACTGTGGTAAAATGAGTGATGTGCATGAACATATGCATATAATTCTTTGAGCATTTATGCATTCCTTTTTGAGCTTCTGTAAATAGGTCCATATATCTGACTCGGAGAGATCCTGGATCCTTAATCATAATGGGAATCTCTTCTAGGTGAAGTGTGTTATCTTAAAGGGGTGAGGAAACAGGAAGACAAAGTAGGACATCACAGGGCTGAGGGAGCAGAACAGCTTGCCCACTCAGCCTCTTCACAGATGCTAATTAAAACTGAATGGTTGGGGAGCAGATCTCGGGATGGATCCTAGTACTTTTGCTTTAATTTCACAACCTTTTATTTCAGAAATAATCTTAAATTAGACCAAGCAGTGTTGGAAACGATAGTAATATAAAGTGTGTCCTCCTTAAATTCTCCTTTCAGATATTAAGAAATAGAGTACAGATGAAAACAGTTTTAATTTAGGATCCAAGTTTTAGAGATCAAGATTTAGAGCGAAATATGTTAAAAGTATTCTGTAATGGCTTTTGGTCTTTTAAGTGAAATTTTTTATTTTTATTTTTTCTAGTAATTTTCCTCATCTTGTACTGGAGAAAATTCTTGTGAGTCTCACTATGAAAAACTGTAAAGCAGCAATAAATTTTTTCCAGAGTGTGCCAGAATGGTATGTTATCTAATAGAGTTCTGTGTTAGTCTAAGTATGGCTTTAATTACAGAGATAATAGTTTCAGCAGAGTGGTAGCTTCATCTTAATAATTATGAACTAAATTGGTCAAGTAAAAAAAAAAACTTCACAACTGTTAGCCAGGGAAATGTTTCCTTTAATTCTGTGATTGTAATCTATGCTCTGTAATTTAAGATTAAAGTTACTGTTTTTTAATGCTGTATACTATAACACGAGACAAATGCCAGTGGAAAAAATTGAATGGTTATGGTAGAAAATTAAGAACATAAAATTTATGTGACATGAGTTCTTAAAAGTGACCCATTTTTATATATCAAGTAAGATTTGAGTATTTGTTAGCTTTAAGAACTGACAATTGGGGCTAGGCTCAGTGGCTCATCCTGTAATCCCAGCACTTTGAGAGGATGAGGAGAGTGGATTGCCTGAGGCCGTGGGTTCCAGACCAGCCTGGGCAACTTGGCAGGACCTCGTCTCTACAATAAAAATTTAGAAAAAAAAAAATTAGCCAGGCGTGGTAGTCTGTTCCTGTAGTTTCGCTGCTTGGAAGGCTGAGGCAAAAGGATTGCTGGATCGCAGCACATCAACAGAGGGGTGGCCAGTGTGCCACTGCACTCCAGCCTGGGCAACAGAGTGGGACTCCAACTCAAAAAAAAAAAAGAACCGACAATTGGAAACAAAAATCTAAACCTGATTTTAGGCTGAGCATGGTGGCTCATCCAGCACTTCGGGAGGCAAAGGCAGGAGGGTCACTTGAGGTCAGCATGGGCAACATAGTAAGATTACGTCTCTACAAAATAGTTGATTGTGATCACACTTGCCTGGAGTTCTAGCTATCTGAGAGGCTGAGACAGGAGAATTGCTTGAGCCCAGGAATTCAAGACTGAATGAAGTATCATTGTACCACTGCATTCCAACCTGAGCAACAGAGTGAGACCCTGTCTCTAAAAAAATATAAGATAAAATAAGCCTGATCTTAGTTGATTGAGTCAAGAGACTTATATTTCAGCCCTATGACTGAAAATGACTCACCGGCATGAAGATTCCTGATCTCCCTCATGAAGTCATAAGATTATAAAAAACTGCCAGGCTCAGTGGCTCAGCCTGTAATCCCACGCCTTTGGGAGGCTGAGGTGAGTGGATTGTCTGAGCCCGCGGGTTTGAGACCCGCCTGGGCAGGCAAGACCTCATCTCTACAATAAATCAAAAAATTAGCTGGGCGTGGTAACATGCGCCTGTAATTCCGGATACTTGGAAGGCTGAGGCGGAAGGATCGCCGGAGCCCAGCAGGTCGAGGCTGCAGTGGCCGGGAGCGGCCACTGCACTCCAGTCTGGGCGACAGAGTGAGACTCCAACTCAAAAAAAGAGATTATAAAAAATTACATTTTAGAGAAACTGATGGTGAAAAAAGGGATAAGTTTTCAGAGTGTTATTCTCAATGTTTATATCTACTGTTTATTTCTGAATTTACGTTTGAAATTATAATTTGTGTTTCTTTTGTCTGTTAGTAAAATTTGCTACTGAATAATGAAATTTGATATAAGTAGGTATCAAAGCTTCAAGAAGAGAAGCAGGCCTAGTGCACTGGGTCACACCTGTAATCTCAGCACTTTGGGAAGTGGAGGCGACAAGATTGCCTATGCCCACGGGTTTGAGACCAGCCTGGGCAACTTGGCAAGGCCTCGTTTCTACAATAAATCAAAAAATTAGCCAGGCATGGTGGTGTGTGCCTGTAATTCCAGCTACTTGGAAGACTGAGGCTGAAGGTTCGCCGGAGCCCAGCAGGCGAGGCTGTGATGGCAGGGAGCGGCCACTGCACTCTAGTCTGGGTGACAGAGTGAGACTCCAACTCAAAAAAAAAAAAAAGTTATCTGTTAATTGTGTAAGCAGTCTTTGATTGAAGTAGATGCTATGTTCATATATATATATATTTTTTTTTTTTAAATGTGTATATATATATATTTTTTTTTCTTTTGAGAGTCAGGGTCTCACTCTGTTGCCCAGGCTAGAGTGCAGTAGCATGATAACGCTCACCACAGCCTCAACCTCCTGGTCTCAGGTGTTCCTTCTGCCTCAGCCTCCTTAGTAGCTGAGACTGCAGACATATGCCATCATGCTGGCTTATTTTTTCTGATTTTTTGAAGAGAAAAGGTTGTGTTATGTTGACTAGGCTGGTCTCGAACTCCTGGGCTCAAACAGTTCTCCTGCCTCAGCCTCCCAAGGTGCTGGGATTACAAGGCATAAGCCACCATGTTAATATTTTCGTTTGTAATATATTGGGTAGTTTTATTAGAAATTAAAGATTATACTTTTTTGAAGTGAACAACACCAAAAAGACAAAGAAGAGCCTTCATTCTCAGAAGTAGAAGAACTATTTCTAAAGACAACTTTTGACAAGATGGACTTTTTAACCATTCTGAGAGAATGTGCTATAGAAAAACAGCAATCAAGTGCTGGCGTTTCTGTCCACCAAAATCTCAAGGAATCACTGGATCGCTATCTTTTGGAATTATCAGAACAGCTTTTAAATAATTACTCATCTGAGGTGAGTTTTTTTAAAAAATGGAACTAAGGGTTATCTTTGATTTAGCGTTGATATACTGTTAGGAAGGAGAAGTGAAACAGGGAAGGCGCTAAAGACGCTGTGAGGCTCAGTTTTAAAAGCAAAATGGCAGTACAGGGCTATAAATAGGGAAAGCAGCATGAATAAAGGAAACGCAAGAATTATAGTTTGAATTCTTTCTTTGTAATGGGAATTCTGATTGATGTAAAATAATTCTTTAGGTAGGTTAGTGGGGACTAGTAAGGGTTGCAGCATAAGGATTATGTGATGAAAACAATCTCTCAATACAAAGGAGGGAGATGTTATGGTAACAGGAAAGGACAGAATTTAAACAGATCTAATAGATATTAGTGACATTTGAAGAGGGAGGAGTGATTATTAAAGATAAATGGACTAACAATTACCCATTTTTCTAGAGGTCATCTAGGAATTCCTCATCTGTGATTTCCTTTGTCCTTATAAAATCACAAATTCTCTTCATGTTTACTATTCTTTTGCCAAACTCCCATTTCTTTCAGCATGAAATGTTTTATATTCATTTCTGTGTATTCAGATCATCCACATGTCAAAGTCCTTGCTAAAGCCTTTCTTGGGTAACCTCAGCCATAATAATTTTTCATCATTTAATTTTCATAGTGCTTAATATTTCACATTTTTAATGGCAGTTAGCATCTTTGCACCATAGGTATTTATGTGTATTTTGTACACAAAGATCTCTTGAAATTGTGCCATAAGCTCCTTAAAGGGCATATGTATTTTTATTAATCGCTGTATCCTCCACGATGCCTTGTTACGTGGTAAGTGATAAAATATTTATTGAAGAAGGTAAATCCTGCAGATGTTCAAAGGAGTGACTTTAGTAACCAGAGAAAACGATCAGAAGAACCGAGAAGGGACAGTGTGTGTGCCTATTTCATCTGTCTTACCTTTCATTGCTGACATTCTTTCGCATCACTGTTGTTACCACTTTCATTACAGAGTAATTTAATTTTCCGTATTTTTCCCTAAAATGCCATTTCCATATATAGGAGCAAAATATCTGAAAATCTCACGTGTAACTTTGTCAGAGTCTTATGTAATTCTATAAAATTATCTAAACAGTATCTACTAGCAGCAATACATTGTGCTAGTCCTTGGAGGCTAAAAATTTGAATAAGTCAAAGTTCTTGTCCTTCAGAAACTTAAAATGCCATTTAGTGTCTATTTTTATGAATCTAATTTCTACTCATGTTCTAAGACTTACATTTATTTGCCTATCATGCTTTTTCTTCTTTTCTTTCAGCTCTACCTCAGATATTTAAGGGCCTGTGTGCTGTACCCTGTGCCACTTCAGGAGAGGATAACCCGCCTGGCCTTTAGGAGATACTTAGAGTGTTTTTCTTGAGAATCCTGGTTATCATAACTCTATGGCAATCTCTTAGATGTTTTCAGAGAGAGTCAGAATATGCCACCTTTAACTCAATTAACTGAAATTTTGTTTCTTAATATGTACATAAACTTGTTTTTTCAAAAGATAATTCTAGAATACATGAAATTATTTATGAAATACTTTTTAATTTGTGGTTTACTTTAAGATTACAAATCCAGAAATGCTTGTCCGGTGTTCCAGTCTTTTGGTGGGTGTTCTTGGCTGCTACTGTTATGTGGGTGTAATAGCTGAAGAGGAAGCATATAAGTCAGAATTGTTCCGGAAAGCCAAGGTAGGAGAATTTATGAAAATAAAGCTTTGGATAAATTTGAATGAAATGTATTCCTGGGAAAATTGTTATATTTGTTTGGAAAACGTTATATTTTATACAGGTTAACCCTTTCTCTTTTATTTATACAGTCTGAAAAGAAATGATACTGTGTGTTCTTCCTTAAGATTTGAAGTTATTGTAAGCCAACTATAAATATAGTAAATAATTTTAGATTAAAATTTAATCTCAACATAAAAACTGATTTTATCGGTATTTTTTGAAGTTTTTCCTGTGGCCAGTTATACTAAAGAATCCCTGATTGTGGGTGTTAATCAAGTAGGCTGTAAGCATGAAACTGTTTGTTTTTTGTGTCAAGGTCTCACTCTGTTGCCCAGGCTGGAGTGCAATCATGGTTCACACAGCCTCAACCTCCTGGGTTCAGGCAATCCTTTCATCTCAGCCTCCCAAGTACCTGGTACTACAGGCGCTTGCCATCATAATCAGCTAGTTTTTAAAAATTTTTGTGGAGGTGAAGTCTTGCTAAGTTGCCTAGGCTGGTCTCTAACTCCTGGGCTCAAGCAGTCCTTCCGTCTCAACCTTCCAAAGAGCTGGAATTATGGGCGTGAGCCACTTTTCCCAGCCTGAAACTATTTTTCATCTCTCAGTAGTATTCTGTCAATGGTGTGATTTGCAGAGAGCAGAGTATAAGATTTGTCAATTTTTTGGTTCATTAAGTTTTAATTATATTATTTGACCAGTGTAACTTCTAAAAACAATTTTATCTCTTAAGTGAAACTTTAAAAAGCAATACTAAACTATAATTTTAACTAGAATTTGGATTTTTTTCCCCGTCTTTATAGTCTCTAATGCAGTGTGCAGGAGAAAGTATCACTCTGTTTAAAAATAAGACAAATGAAGAATCTAGAATTGGTTCATTGACGGATATGATGCATCTATGTACAAGTTGCTTGTGTAACTGTACCGGGGTAAGGTATTCTTATTACTTGTTATTCAAGTTTATTCAGGGAGATTGGTTACTGGTTGTTGGCATAATTGTTTTTCAGTCCATTCATAAGTCTATAAACTTATTTCAAATTACATTGAATTGTGAGCAAGGTAATATTTAGAGGAATAAAGCAATGGTAAACTGAATTTCAATGAAACAAATTTCATTATTTTGGGAAGTTTTCTAAGATTGTCTTACCACTTTTCTATGCATTGTTTTATATGCCACTTTTATATATGTAGCACATAGTAGATGACTCTTTTATTCCCTGCATATGTAATTTTATTCATTTAATAAAAATGTGTTGACTACGTGTGATAGGCATAACACTATACCAGGGCTCGTAAGCACCACAAAGATAACCAACTCCAACACATACTTTCCTTTCCTTTGCCAAGAACATCATATAATATTTGGCAGAAAGAGTGCTACTGTGGGTAATCTTTTTTTTGTCTTTTGTTTTGTTTTATTTTGTCTTGTGGGTAATCTTTGTTTTGATTTGGAGCAGGCCTGTGGAGTACCTGAGCCAGGCCAGAATATTGAGAATAATTGGAAATGTCTTTGAAAACTAATAGTGGGTGCATGGCCATATACTAGTATTATCAACATAGATTTTTGGTTTTGAAATATTTTTCTGCCTTTTGGCATAGGTAGGGAAGGAGAAAACTCTATCCTAAAATTAATGCTTACTTATGTTTATGGTCAGTAGCTGGTACTTTAATGTTGTTTAAGCACAATGAAAGACAGGTACTATAGTAAGTTTTACCCTAAGAAAAGAGATTAGTGTTTTTGAAGCAACTTAAATTTTGACCCTAACAGTAAACTATTTATCTGCATTTTATGTAAGATAGAGAAAATGTTATCGGCCAAGAATATTATTTTTATTGCTTCATTCTGTCTTAATTACAGAAGAATCCAAATAAGATTGCATCTGACTTTTTTCTGCGATTGTTAACATCAAAGCTAATGAATGACATTGCAGATATTTGCAAAAGTTTAGTAAGTATGCTTCCTGCTTTACTACCATGTTGCAACGATTCTAATACACATACATTTTTTTTCCTGAAATATCTCTCTTTTTTTAGTCAGAGTCTCACTGTGTCACCTAGGTTGGAATGAAGCGGCGTGCTCATGGCCACTGCAGCCTCAATCTGCTGAACTTAGGTGATCTTTTTGCCTCAGCCTTCCAAGTAGCTAGGACCACAGGTGCATGTCACCTTGCCTGGGTAAATTTTTTTTTTTAATTGTCAAGACAGGTCTTGTCATGTTGCCCAGGCTGTTCTTTAATCCCTGGCCTCAGGCATTCCTCTTGCCTCTGCCTCCTAAAGTGCTGGGATTACAGGTCTGAGCCACCATGCCTGGCCAAAATATCTCTTAAATACGGATGCATCTCACAACACGTCACCTTTTTTTTTTTGTATTTGTTTGTTTTGAGTTGGGGTCTCAGGCTCTTGCCCAGACTGGAGTGTAGTGGCATGATCATGGCTCACCACAGCCTCAAATTCTTGGGCTAAAGGGATCCATCTCAGCTTCCAAGTAGGAAGGACTACTGGTGTTTGCCATCACACCTGGCTACTTTTTTTTTCCTGTTGTGACAGAGTCTCACTGTGTTACTCAGGCTTGTCTCAAACTCCTGGGCTTAAGTGATCCTCTCACCCTGGCCTCCCAAAGTGCTGGGATTACAGGCATGAGCTGTCATGCTTGGGCAGCATTTTATATTTTTATAAATGTGGAAAATAAAGTTATTTGGTTGGGGGAAATATATTTGATTGCTTCTTTTTTTTTTTTTTTTGAGTTAGAGTCTCACTCTGTCGCCCAGACTGGAGTGCAGTGGCCACTCCCGGGCACCACAGCCTTAACCTGCTGGGCTGAGGCGATCTTTCCGCCTTAGCCTTCCAAGTAGCTGGAACTACAGGCGCTCACTACCGTGCCCAGCTAATTTTTGATTTATTGTAGAGATGAGGTCTCGCCAAGTTGCCCAGGCAGGTCTCAAACCTGCGGGCTCAGGCAATCCACTCACCTCAGCCTCCCCAAGCGAGGGATTACAGGCTGAGCCACCAAGCCCAGCTTGATTGCTTCTTAATATTAGTTCCTGGCATAGTACCTGCTTTTAGTTTCTCAATAAGTAATAGGCAAAAAGATTGGGAATTTGTCATCCAGGCCCATACCATTTCTGTGCAACACTGTACCGAAATTTAAAGTAATTTTCTATTCTTTTAGAAAAGACCCAAAAGCTTTGCTAGTCAAGCAACATATATATATATTTTTTTCTTTCTTTTTTTTTTAAACTGGCCTTCACTCCCCTGGCAGCGGACCCAGAACCCTTTGTGTTGTCATGTGCCCCCCACCCTCCTCCCTCTCTCCCCTAGTGGTGCCCGGTGACTGTCAAGCTTTCCCTTGTACTAATGTGACTGATGTTCAGGGCACACTTATGAGAGAGAACATGTGGTATTTACTTCTTGGTTTCTGTGGTAGATCACTTAGCGTAATGGTCTCTGGCTCCATCCAGTTGCTGTGAAGTCCTTATTTATTTATGGTGCATGGTATTCTATCTTATCAGAATGATATAAATATGTCAGCTCATCTGCTCTGATTTTTTTGTTACAAAGAATTCTGCAGCCAAAATTATTGAACTTTTATTTTCTCTACTTGGTTTGTGCATATGATGGATATAGGGTGTAGGATAATTTCTAACAATGGACTTGCTCTTTCAAAAGGAATGTGTTTTACTTTTTGATGGATATTGTCATTGTCCTCATATGGTCATTCCAATTTAGACTTTTTCCCCACACCTTTGGTTATTACAAAACTTCTTAATTTAAGACACTATTTTTATTTTTATTTTTTATTTTTTTTGAATCGGGATCTCACTCTGTCACCCAGACTGGAGTGCAGTGACCGCTCCCGGCCACCACAGCCTCGACCTGCTGGGCTCTGGCGATTCTTCCGCCTCAGCCTTCCAAGTAGCTGGAACTACAGGTGTGTGCTACCATGCCCGGCTAATTTTTTGATTTATTGTAGAGATGAGGTCTCGCCAAGTTGCCCAAGCGGGTCTCGAACCCGTGGGCTCAGGCGATCCACTCACCTCAGCCTTCCAAAGAGCGGGATTACAGGCTGAGCCACTGAGCCTGGCTAGCAAGACATTATTTTTAAAGTTTGCATGTTATTGTTATATAGACATATTATAGTTTATCTATTTTCCTATTATTGGACATTTAGGAGAAATAATACTGTAGTGTTCATGCTTATACATGAATCTCGACTTGTTTGATTAGGTGAGTTTTAACTGTAACATGCTTCTGAAAGATGCCAACCTGAACATCTTTGTTTCTGTTCTTTAAAGGCATCCTTTATCAAAAAGCCACTTGACCATGGAGAAGTAGAGTCAAAGGACAATGACACCAATGGAAATCTAGTGCAGGTGGACCAGTCATCCATGAATCTATTTAATGATTGCCCTAATAGTGGTGTGCACGACAAAAGTGAACCTGGAGAAAGCCAAAGTACTATAGGTAAATCCACATTTACTACTTGAGATTTCTTTTATCTCTTTATATTGATTTGGCATTATAAGAGGCCTCACTGACACTAGTATTTTGCTTATCTCTTCCCTTAGTATAGTCTTTTAGGATTGTTCTGTTCCTATACACTTTAAGATTTTCTGAATATTTGGACAACAGCAAGCAGGAGAGTGAAAAAGTACCCATAATGCCATCACTTTTAACTTTTTCCTGCTGTTTCATTATAGACCCTTTCAAAATTGTAATCAGCATTAACATTCATTTTCATTATATAGCTTATCTGTTTAACATGGTTTATAAGCATTTTTCTATGGAGCTGCTTGTCTTACAGTCATACTGTTTCATGCTTCGCTATATTCCAGTGATAAATACTGTAATTTACTTGATCATTTTTACTGTCAGAAATTTAGATTCTTTTCTATTTTCCTATAATAAACATTATTACTGCAGTGAATATTTGTCTATATAGTTTTTCCACATAGTTTTTAGTATTTCTTGATAACAGAATCCTGGAGTTAACCATTCATGAAGAGTTTTGAAGCTTTTAATATGTAATTTCACTATAATTTTGGTTTTTGTATACTTTGTAAAGGAGACAACATTTGAGTTACTATTCAATATATGTGGCTGTTGTGCCCCTCTCTTGGGTGTTAATGAGTGCTTTTTATTTTCAGGTGCCATGAGTCCTTTAGCTGAAAAACACCTGTCAAAGCAAGATATACTCCTTTTAGACATGCTCAAATTCTTGTGTGTGTGTGTAACTACTGCTCGGACGAAAACTCTGTCATTTAGGGAAGTTGATATTCGCAGGAAATTGTTAATGTTAATTGACTCTTGCTCGTTAGACACTACTAAATCCATCCACCTACACATGGTGAGTTAAGTAAAATGAAAAAGCTCTTTGATTCTTTCTGATGTTGCTCACGAAATGTAATTCGTTGATATGTAAGAATGGCATACCTTTAGATACTTGAAATTACTTTTTTAAGAAATGAAGCTGAGACTGGTTGTAAAATATACTTTTTCTTTTAGTGTGCTGTGGAAAAAATGTAAGTGGGTGCTGAAACATTAAAACTTGGATGAAATTTTTGATACATTTATTCTCTTTAGGTTTAATTAATACTTACAAACTAGTTAGGCCAAGAAACACAGGTCTTGAATATAAAAATAATATATAACATTATGTTTGAAGTCTGAGTCTCGCCTTTGACATTAGTTTTTATGCTTTAAATGTTTTTATTTTACCTCAAGGGAATAGTAAAGTTACAAGAATACTGCAAAGACCTCCCAGGTATCCTTGATAAGCTTCTGCAGTTAACGTTTTACCACATTTGCCTAGTGATTCCCTCTCTCCTCACACGCCCATGCACACACTCGAACACACATGTACACATACCATTTTTTCTGAGCCATTTTGAGATTGAGGTGCACATTGATACCCCTTATATTTCATTGTATATTTCCTAAAAACAAGGATACATTTCTGTATAGTTACAGTACAGTCATCAAGATCAGGAAGTTAGCAGTTTGTCACTGTGTCATTGCTTTTAGTTATGAAGCCTTTTCAGTCTCCTTCAGCCTAGAACAGTTTTTTTCCTTATCTGTTATGACCATCATGTTTTTGATTAGTGCAGGAAATTGTTAATAAATCTCATGATTAGATTTAACTTAGATGAGAGTATTACAAAAGTAATCCGTTTCCCATCCTCACACCATCCATTTGCTGTCTATCTTTCTATCTGCCTACTGATAGATATCTTCAATTCCAAGCCAACTTCACAGGCTTTATTTGTTTTTTCTCTGTCCATATTTGTTGCTGTCTTGTAGCAGTAAAAAAATCTGGCTTCCCATTAAACTTCAGTGTATTTACTTTTATACGCAACAGCCTGATATATATAGCTAATCTCTCGACCATTTTCTTAGCACCAGCCCTAGTGAATGTGAGGGTAGCCCCTGGATCAGGGAGTGGCAGGGTGATTCTCCGGTCATGTCCCCACATCCAGCAAACTGACAAACATGCCTGGTGAGTCCCTGGTAGAATTCCCGGTCAGTTGCCAGCCTTAGTGAACCTGTATGTCAGTCTTCTAGAACCAGCTGGCAAACTTGGTTGTGCCCAGTTTGAGCCCCTGGTTTTGGCCCTGGCAAACACCCTAGTCGAGTCTATAGCCCTCACCAAGAGGAAAGGTTATATGCTTTTCCTGAAGCTTTGATATTTCAAGTCTCTTTAAAATACCCAGTAACCTCATACACATGACTTGCATGTCAAATGATAAAAAGGATTATTTGATTTTCTTTCTTAATATCTGGAAAGGAATATATTTTCTGTATAAAGATGATAGAAAAAAATCTCTTATGATTTCTTAGTATAGCTAGAAAATTATTTAGCAGTTCTGAGAAACTGGCTGCCTGGTTTTAACTACTGTTATAATCGGTTGTTGCCGAACAACCCTTTCTATCCGTAGTACCATAGAGAACCTCTCAAGGTTACCTTGTGGGAAGATAGGTCAGAGTGTTTGACTTCTACCCTGCCCATGATTATCTCTGCTTTCCAGAATTTATTAAGGGAGTAGTTTTTAAGTACTGGATTCTTATCCCCAAGCATTATTTTGAGAGGAGGGAGGTAACAACAATCATCTATTGAATCCCACAATAGAAGCTAGACTTTTATATTTTTCTCTAATCCTCAGTTACCTGGCCAGGCAAGTGATATATCCCCATTTTACAGATGATATAAGGCCAGTTTTTTGAGCACACAAGTTAAGGTTGCGGTACTGGAATTTGAATTTTGCTCTGTTTAACTTCAAAGCCTTTTTTTCGTCTTTACACCCTCTTAAAAATTTATAGCTCTATGTGTGTGTATATGTGTGTGTGTGGTGAGAGAGAGAGAGAGAGAGAGAGAAATTGTGTGTGTGTATGAATTTATGGCTATACTTTTTAAAGTAAGTGATCTATGGCAAAAGATGATTTATTTTTTCTTTTACCATCTTAGTATCTAGTGCTTTTAAAGGAGCTTCCTGGAGGAGAATGCCCTTTGCCAATGGAAGATGTTGTTGAACTTCTGAAACCACTTTCGTAAGAAACAAAACCATATGTTACATTCACTTTAAATTGATAAAATAACATGCATTCTGTGAAGCTTAATTTTGAACTCTTTTTCTTTTTTTTAACCACAGCAATGTGTGTTCTTTGTATCGTCGTGACCAAGATGTTTGTAAAACAATTTTAAATCATGTCCTTCATATAGTGACAAACCTAGGTCAAGGCAATATGGACTCTGAGAACACAAAGCATGCCCAAGGATACTTTCTTAAAGTGATTGGAGCATTTTGGTAGGTACAGTCTATTTTGTGGATTCTTATTTTTCTTTTACTATCTTTGGATATAGATGCAAACTTGCATTTCTGTATTAGGCATTTCTTCTGATCGTCCTATATAACTATATCCATCTTTTAACAATAGCAGAATATAATTGATGTGTCCCTCAATTGCTTGAAGAAAGAACTACATTGCTTTTTGCTTAAGGGTTGGCTTTCTAAACTGTTTAGTATATTTCCCTACAAGTTCTGAATTATTTAATAGTTTGACATGTATAATATTAAAAAGTGCAACAAAGCTGGGCACAGTGGCTCATGCCTGTAATCCCAGCACTTTAGGAGACGGAGGCAGGATTGCTTGAGCCCAGGAATTCAAAACGAACCTGGGTGATAACAGTGAGACCTCATCTCTACAAAATATAAAAATAACAGAAATTAGCCAGGCATGGTGGCTCACTCCTATAGTCCCAGCTTCCTCAGAGGTTGAGGTGGAAAAATCACTTGAAACCAGGAAGTTGAGGCTGCAGAGAGCCATGATTGTGCCACTGCACTCCAGTCTGGGGGACAGAGTGAGATCCCAACTCAAAAAAAAAAAAAGAAAGAAAGAAAGAAAGAAAAAATGATAAGAAAGTGCAACAAGCCTAAATCATTTGAATTGCTCATGTTCCCAGAGTGAACAAATTGGCCTTGTCACCACTGTTTGATTATTTCATACATACTGTCATGATCTGAGAGAAAACCATAAGTATAGAGGAACATATATATAATTTAGAGCCCTAATACTATTTGACTGATGAGGAATTCTAAATCAGTATAGAATGTGGTTTTGAAATCTTTGATATAACAACCAAAACTTTTTTTAAAATTTCCTTTTTATATCAAGTTTACTATAACGTGGTTAACTGAGGTATAATAGTGACTCCCAAAAGGCATAATCATGTGAAACAAATAATATACAGTAAAATGAACTTCTTTTCAAAATAATTTCTTTTAATTTGAATTTTTCGGAAGGTGAGTATATTGGCATATTTCACATAATGAAAATTGATTGGGTTTGGTGGCTCATGCCTGTAATTCCAGCACTTTAGAAGACAGAGGTGGGAGAGTTGCTTGAAGCCAGGAGGAGCTCAAGACAGCCTTGTTGACATAATGAGACCCGTCTCTTAAAAAAAAAAAAAAAGTTTAGCACAGAAAGAGATTTTGGAAGCAACCTGTAATAACCTTAATATTCATTGAGTTTTCTGACTCTGCTTTTATTGGAATGATTTTTTTTTGACATTGTATAACTTACTTGATTTCAGGCATTTAACAAAAGAGAGAAAATGCACATTCTCTGTAAGAATGGGACTAGTAAAATGCCTTAAAACTTTGCTTGAGGTGAGTTATTCCATATTATTAGTAAGATCTCCATGGGAATTTTTAAAGCAGCCTTTGTTTCTGTTTGTTAATGAGTGATTTTTCTCTAAATGCTTCATTTTTAACCTTAGTTGTTCTTTTTCCATAGGCTGATCCTTATTCTAAATGGGCTATTCTTAATGTAATGGAAGGAGACTTTCCTGTAAACCAAGTATTTCCACAATTTCTGGCTGATGGTCATCACCAAGTTCGCATGTTGGCTGCAGAGTCCATTAATAGGTAATGGGACAAGTATTCATGAAGTGTTTGAGACATTGCAGATAGCAGTGCAGTGTCTAGTACAGTCAGAGCTCTCTAGCTGTGATATTAAACATAACTAACACTTAGTGTATATTGTATGCCTGGCATTTATATTTTTTCTTAACTTTGACATTTCTGTCATTTAGATTGTTTTATTTCCTCCAGTTTATAAATGAAAACTCTGGCTTGGAAAGGTAAAGTAACTTGTTATGCCACATGTAATACCTAGTTGACTTGAATGCGGTGTGTCTACTGATATTTACTGGTGATGTAAGATGTTTGGTTATTACCATGATTTAATGTGAATTTATAAAATAAGTGCATTTTACATTGTGCTAGTTACAGTTTTATTGAGTGAAAATACAATGAAGCACGGGTATTATTCTGTTATGAGGTTCTCTTAACAAATATTGATTTCTTCTGGACTGCCTGTTTACATATCCCATGTTTACTTACTGCACATTTACATCTCCCTATTTCACTAGGATATAAGCTTCTAAAAGATGTTGGTTTTTTTCATTATTGTGTCATTAGCACCCAAAATAATTCTTGTTATGTTGTAGGTGTTCGATACTATTTGTAAAGTAAATGAATGTATTTGAAAAATGAAATGACATGATATTTTAAAAACATCAAAACTGAACTTTACTGTTCAAATGTAAGTGACCAGTTGTAGAAGATCACTATATTGTTCCAACAGTCACCTAAAGTATTAGAACTGACATTCAGAATTTGAATATACTTGACAGTATTGTTTCTATAAACCAGATTTTGTGTCTAATTCCTCAGGTTTGGAACTCTTTTCAGTAGGACCATAGTGCATTATAAGGTTTACTAATGAATATGTATAGTAGTTCTTGTTAAAACTTATAGATAAAAGATAGAAAATATGTGCTGAGGGTAAAGGTCTAGGACTATCTAGGACCATAAGTTGAATGTAATAAGGCAGTGTAGTGGTGTTATTGAATAAAATCTAAGGTTCAAGAAGTATAAATTCAAGAATGACATGGAAGTAGCACTTTTTGTTTTTATTTTTTTTATTGAGTCTGGGTCTTTCTGTGTGTCCTAGACAGCAGTTTCGTGGTCATGGCTCACTGAGGCCTTAATCTCCTGGGCTCAAACGATCATCCTGCCTCAGCTTCCCAAGAAGTTAGGACTACAGGTGCCCACCACTATGACTGGCTAAGTTTCTTTTTTAAATTATATGTAGAGATGGGGGGTCTCACTCTGTTGTCCAGGCTGGTCTTGAACTCCTGGCGTCAAGTGATCCTCCCACCTTGGCCTCCCAAAGTGCTAGGATTACAAGTGTGAGTCACTATGCCTGAAGCATTTGATTTTTGGCTTTTCACTTGTTAGATATTGTCATAGTTCATTTGCGTTGCTATAAAGGAATACCCGAGGCTGGGTAATGGATAAAGAAAAAGGTTTGTTTGGCTTTTGGTTCTGCAGGCAGTGCAGGGAGCATGGTACTGGCATTGCTCCTGCTGAAGACCTCAGACTGTTTCTCTTCATGGCAGAAGGCAAAGGGGAGTCAGCATGTGCAGAGATCGTGTGACAAGAGAGGAAGCAAGAAAAAACCAGGCTCTTTTTTTTGTTTGTTTGACAACCAGGTCTTTTAGGAACTAATAGAGTGAGAATTTACTGCTCCTCTGCCCCAAGGGCATTAATCTCTTCATGAAGAACTGGGCCCCATGACCCAAACAGCTCCCATTAGGCACCACCTTCAGTGTTGGGGATCAAATTTCAACATGAAGTTGGAGGGGTCAGACATTCAAACTATAGCAGATGCTAATGGTGGGCTAGTTTAAGAGAGATTTCGAGAAGCTGGGGAATCAAGAGGAACACAAAAAAATTATAAAAGCTTTGATTACTAAAGAGCATAAAGGACAGCCAAGTGTGGTGGCTCAGCCTGTAATCCTATCAGTTTGGGAGCCTGAGGCAAGAGGATTGCCTGAGCCTGGGAATTCAAGGCCAGCCTGGGCAATGTGGTGAGACCCCCCCCCCCATCTCTACAATAAGTCACAAAAACTAGCTGGGTGTGGTAGCATGCCTGTGTACTTCCAGCTACTTGGAGGGCTGAGGCAGAAGGATCACCTGAGCCCAGCAAGTTGAAGCTGCGGTGGCCAGGAACGTGCCTCTGCACTCCAGCCTGGGTGACAAGAGCGAGACTCCAACTCAAAAAAAAAAAAGAATAGCATAAATGACAAAATTGGTTACTAAAATATGTGACTATTATGCAAAAGGCACTGATCAACTTTTCTTTCTTGTATAAAAAAATTTACACAGAACATGACAGCATCAAGCAACCCCTCAAGTTTACATAGGAATCTACAAACTCTTCTAATTGGTGTTTGGCTACAGAGCAGTGTATCTTTTCTGGATAGCTTGAATTCAATGCTGTTCAAATTTGAGCAATAGTTAAAAGATCTTTTGGGACCCTCTTCAATTCTAGAAGAAAATGGATTTTATATTTAGAATTCTAATAGGAAGCTGTTGGTCTGATTCGTCTCAGATTTTCTTAGTTTTGAAAACACAGGGCCGGGCTCAGTGGCTCAGCTATAATCCCAGCACCTTGGGAAGTTGAAGCAAGTAGATTGCCTGCACCGACGGGTTCAAGCCTGGGCAACTCGCTGAGACCTTGTATCTACAATTAAAAAAAAAAATTAGCCAGGTGTGGTAACGCACATCTGTAATTAAAAAAAAAAAAAAAAAAGGCTAGTATGTTAGTATATTTCACAGAGTAGTTTATTTAAGCAGTAGAATATGCTTTGAAAATTAGACCTTGACATTTTTTAAGTGTTTTGCTTTTTTTTTTTAAGATTATTCCAGGATATGAGCCACGGAGATTCTTCCAGGTTATTGAAAGCGCTTCCTTTGGAACTTCAGCAAACAGCTTTTGAAAATGCATACTTGAAAGCTCAGGAAGGAATGAGAGAAGTGGTAAATTTCATAACGTGTACTTGCTATTATCAGTTGCTTATTATGAATAGGTTGTATATTACTTTACCAAGTTTGACATAAGAGAGTTATGTCCAATAGATTGCAGTCTGAAGCAAGTCTAAAAAACTATATGAATTGAATGAAATTGCACTATTTATAGGTGAGAATGGGCTGAACCATAGCAGTTTCTTTTGGTTCAGCTTAATAAGTAGCAATTTTTTTGGAGAAACTAAAATTTAGCTGAGATTTTAATGGAAGTATAACTTTTATTTTAAAAGTTCTTTTATGTAGGATCTGATTAAAAGCTAGTTAAGGGAACAGGTGCTAATAGGAAGAAATTGATTAAGAAAACAATTCTTAAAAAAAAAGAAAACAATTCTAACATAAGATCAAATTATCTTGGTGTTTTTGGTGAAACATATGATTTTTCATTTCTCTACAGTAATATTTTTTCTTAAAATAGTAAAATTGTCTTCAGTATTCAAATTTAGTCATTTATTTATGCCCTGATTTATTTCTAAAAAAAATTTGAGATGGTTAATTAAATGACTATCAAATCTGTGATATAGGGAACCTGAAAAGGATGGTTGGATGAAAGAGTGTGAATTTAGAAAAGGATTTCAATAGATTGGAAAGACGAGTGTAAATAATATAAAAGGTAATAGAGTTCGTGTATATTGTACTTTTAAAATCAGCCCATCATCTGCAAAAAGGGAAAATGCTGATCTGACAGCAATCTTTGAGACCCTCTTCAGTTTGAGGAGAAAATGGATTTTATATTTAAAATTCTATTAGTAGAACTAATAAATTTCACATCTTGAGAGCACAATATGATTCAGCATAGTGATCAGTTATCAAAACAAATTCTTTTATTCTTTATTAATAAAAGCATATTGTCATGAACAGTTTATATTATGAAAGAACTTACATTTTATATTTTTTAAAGGACAGCTAAAATGTAAAAGGTTTTTAACCAGAACATTAGAGAGTATATAGCTCTGTATCTCATAAGGAATTGGTGAAGGAATTGACTTAGTGGAAAACTCATAACTGATGTCAAACATGTCAGTTACTGTCATTTCCTAAAGAAATTAGGTCCCTACTTATTCTTGTACCAAAAGACAAAGCTAGATCAGTGAGTAGCAGATTATCTAAATGTGAAAAGAAACTTCGGTCAAATACATTATAGCTAGTAAAAAAAAAAAAGTAGAGACTTGTTGGGATTTTATAATTATTCATTACACTAGATGCATATATCATTCTATCTAGTTGCATGATTCTATTATTTATTTTGATAATGTATAATAATGTTTTTTAAGTCTAAAGAGCTGTATATTAAGATATCCTAATGATAAGAGCATTTTAGGAGTATAATCCCTAACACTATCTTTTTGCAGTTTCTTTTTCTTCTTTGAGGTTCTTTCTCATTGAAATGTTTTTCCTTTGGCAGTCCTTTCTGTAAGATCTTTTGAAGAGCAGTCTTTCCAACTTTAGAAAACTTACATTTTTTAAAAAATTGCTTCTTTTAACCCCTGTCCCTTTAGGATTTAAAACTATTTACAGGTTGCTTAAATGTTGTCATGGAGCTCTTTGACTTTAGCCTGATTGGTTCGTTTGTAATGTTTAACTGTTTACATTACATTATGATTTTAAAAATTCTTTTTAAGATCCACGGTGCTGAGAACACTGAACTTTTGGATGAGGTTTATAATAGAAAATCTATTTTACTGAAGTTCATAGCTGTGGTTTTATACTATAGCCCTATCTGCGAAAAACAAGCTTTGTTTGCCCTGTGCAAATCTGTGAAAGAGAATGGATTAGAATGTCATCTTGTGAAAAAGGTATATGTGATTGAATGTTTTTTATTATAATCTTCTTTGGGTAGCTTTTAATCGATTATAAAAGTTAGCACTAGGTTTTTATAGTGGCACTTATTTAAAACTTGGAAACCATTTTAATTTTTAGGTTAAGAATATGGAAAATGTTATAATAACTCTCCAAATGGTGTATTTATTTGTATGCAGTGTCATACTTTACCTTCAATTAAAGAGCATTTCACAAGACATTCATTGAACTAACAAGGGTGAGTGACCTATCCACACAGATCAGGCCCTCTGGAATTGTCTTTATTGAGGGAAACACATGGAGACAAATGTGTGTCAGATGTTTTGCCTGATAGATTCTGGGGCGGCACAGATTCTGGGATGTAGCAGGGCTAGAAGTCAAATTTTAGGACCGTAAAGCTTTTAAGTTACATGATTAGAGAAAGAGGACTAAAGTCCAAGCATTGCAATTATATCTGTACAGCATTGTAGAATGCTAGCCTCCCCCATTCCATCACTTCAGCATTCATGGTTTGAGAAGTTCCATGCCTTCCTGTTGCAGATTTTTTTTTTTTTTTTTTGAATTGGAGTCTCACTTTGTCACCCAGGCTGGAGTGCAGTGGCATGCTCATGGCCACCGCAGCCTCGACCTGCTGGGCTCAGGCAATCCTTCTACCTCAGCCTTCCAAGAAGCTGGGACTACAGGCATGTGCCACCACACCCAGCTAATTTTTTTTTAAATTTATTATAGAGATGAGGTCTCGCCAAGTTGCTCAGGCTGGTCTCGAACCTGTGGGCATAAGCAGTCCTCTCACCTTGGCCTCCCAAAGTGTTGGGATTATAGGCGTGAGCCACTGCGCCCAGCCCCATTGCTGATATTTATGTAATGAATCAGTGGTAGATCTGTGGACCCATATGTCAGTTAACATTCTTCCAGGATGGTTTCCATGGAGCCTATAGTAGGCCAACCTGTAGGTCATCCATCTTAGACAAGTTAACCTTTTACCTCTCAGTATTAAAATAAGAGTTGCTCGTTTTTTTTTAAAGTATACAATTATACTACCTGATATCTATAAGTGGTGTAGTGTTCAGATTTTTCTTAAGCCTTAGAATAATAATTTTACTTTAGATTTTCCTTTAAATATAGTCAATTGTTAGAAACTTGTTTTATGTTTTTATTCATTTCATATTTAGTAAGGGCTTACTATGTACCAGATACTGTCTGTGCCAATTATATTAAATACAGTTTCTCATTTATTATTCCTCTCTCATAGATGAGGAAATCAAAGGATAGAGAAGTTTAATGAATGCTTCAAGATCTCACTGTTAATATATAAAATATATAAATCAGTTATATATAAGTGATTTATTTTAAAAATTTTTCCTAACAGATTGACTTGTTTTTAATTTGTGCAGGTTTTAGAGAAAATTTCTGAAACCTTTGGATATAGACATTTAGAAGACTTCATGGCTTCCCATTTAGATTATCTGATTTTGGAATGGCTAAATCTTCAAGATAGAGACTACAGCTTATCTTCTTTTCCTTTTATTTTATTAAACTGTACAAATACTGAGCATTTCTATAGGTAGGTTTATGCATGGAAATATGTTCGCTTTAAAATTAGAGTATATTTGGCAGTTCCCTGTCACCAGCACCACATATATAACACGCACACATACATTCATGCATGCACATGCAATGCTGCATAGTATGAGAAGCAGGACACCTTGTTTTAATGAGAATGTCTTCAAAGGGAGTCACTGGACTTAGGATCTGGTCCTAGCTGTGCCAATAACCACCTGTGTGACACCCTCTATGCCTTGGTTTTTTAATCTGTGAAAGAAGGGAGTTGCATAAGGTGATCTTTAAGGTCTCCTTCAGCTTTAATAAATTACTGATAGCTGTTTATTTTCTGCCTTGTTTTTCTTTTCTGTTGCTTGACTATAGACTATTCAGTCATTGGTTTCTATTAGATTTAGAAGTTTAATGTAAAAGTTTATTTGGCTAACTCTAACTCTGGGGAGAACATTTTGAAAATGGAGAAATTTGAAACAACTAAAGCGTAATGTTTAGCAATTACGATGGTGGGGGAAGTGTCTCATATTTGTTGCTGGGCCTATTACATGTTGTGTATAAAGGATGGATTTCAGGTACTTATAATCGACCTTCTAATAGATGATCAGAATTGTATGTGGATAGTTTCCTTTAAAAGGAATATTTTAACAAAAGTAATTTGTGGTCCTTATAGTTCATTCATTTTGGTAAGAACAATATAGTTGTCTTTCTGTATATGTGGGGGATTGGTTCCAGGACCCTCCCATATATATCCAAACCTGCAATTACTCAAGTCCCTGGGTTGGCCCTGTAGAACCCACATATACAAGAAGTCATTCTTCTGTTTCACATTCCACAAATACTGTTTTTCAGTCTGTGCATTTAGTTGAAAAATATCTGAGTATAATTGTATCTACACCATTCAAACTTGCATTATTCAAGGGACAACTGTATTTCCATTTGTTCTTTGAATTTATAAATTGCCTTTAATTTTCATTTTATAATAATTTTGTATAAATTGATTATGCAGAATAAATAAATATAGATTTAAGTGCCCATTTTTTTGATCACATAATTAGGATGATATATTCTAAACTTTTTTAAGAGTGTCTATTTAGGATTTACTTAACTTGGCCAGGCATGCACAAGCCTGTAATCCCAGCACTTTGGGAGACTGAGGCGAGAGGATTGCCTGAGCCCAGGGGTTCAAGACCAGCTTGGGCAACTTGGTGAGACCTCGTCTCTACAATAAAAATCAAAAAAATTGGCTGGGCATGGTAGCGTGTACCTGTAGTTCTGGCTACTTGGAACACGGAGGCAGAAGGATCACCTGAGCCCACCAGGTTGATGCTAGGGTGACCGTGAGCGTGCCACTGCACTCCAGCCTGGGTGACAGAGTGAGAATCCAACTTAAAAAAAAGGAATTTAGCCGGGCTCGGTGGCTCAGCCTGTAATCCCGCGCCTTTGGGAGGCTGAGGTGAGTGAATTGCCTGAGCCCGCGGGTTCGAGACCCGCCTGGGCAGTGAGACCTCATCTCTACAATAAATCAAAAAATCAGCTGGGTGTTGTGGCGCATGCCTGTAATTCCGGCTACTCGGAAGGCTGAGGCGGAAGGATCGCTGGAGCCCAGCAGGCCGAGGCTGCGGTAGCCGGGAGCGGCCACTGCACTCCAGTCTGGACGACAGAGTGAGACTCCAACTCAAAAAAAAAAAAAAAAAAGGAATTTACTTAACTTTATTTCTCCATTTATAAAATTAGAATTAAGAATGCCTAATAATCTAATATAGTGACACTTTGATGCTGACCATATATTAAAGTATTTTATTATTTTAAGAATTATATTATAAAGTTTTACTTTGGAAAGTTATATATAACCTATATTTTAAATTTTTATGTTTTTAGATCTTATTATAAGATTTTGATTCCACATCTGGTGATTAGAAGTAATTTTGATGAGGTGAAGTCCATTGCTAATCAGATTCAAGAGGATTGGAAAAGTCTTTTAATAGACTCCTTTCCAAAGATTCTTGTAAATATTCTTCCTTACTTTGCTTATGAGGGTACAGAAGACAGTGGGATGGCACATCAAAGAGAGATTGCTACCAAAGTCTATGACATGCTTAAAAGTGAAGACTTACTGGGAAAACAGGTATAAATTCAACTCTTATCTATTTTTATTTCCTAATTGATTTGAGTTCTAAGCTTCAAATTGTAAGACTCTCTTCTTATTTATACAATTAAATTTACCTTGTGGTAATCACTATCTAGCATAGCCTTGAATATTTTTGATTATGTGGTGTACTCTCATTTTGATTGACTTTTAGTTAATTGGAAATGTTTTTAATCAGAAATAACAAAAAATATTGCTTTTGAATAATTTTACTATTTTTTTAAAAAAAATTTATTTTAGGCCAGATGTGGTGGCTTACACCTGTAATCCTACCACTTTGGAAGGCTGAGGCAAGATGATTGCTTGAGCCCAGAATTTGAGACCAGCCCGGGCAGCATACTGAGACCTTGTCTCTGCAAAAAATAAAAAAATTAGCTAGCTGCGGTGGCATGCACCTGCAGTCATAGCTACTCCAGAGATTAAGGCAGAAAGATCGCCTGAGCCCAGGAAGTTGAAGCTGTGGTGAGCCATGATCGTACCACTACACTCCAACCTGGGTGACAGAGTGAGGCCCCAACAACAATAACAAAATTTATTTTAATTGCCAGTAAAACATGAATGCGTGCTGATTGTTAAATTCAAGTAATACTGAACAGTATACAGATATTTTTCATTTCCTCTTCAGTCTCACCATGTTTTCAAGGAAAAGTGTCATTATTAGTTCCCATACCCTGCTTTCTATTTTTTCATGACACTTTTGATGTAATTTATTTTTGAATTATATTCATTGTTTATTGTCAGTCTTCTCCAGTATAAATGATACAGCTTATAAAGGTAGGATTTTTGTTTGTTTTATAATAACTTATATAAATCCAAAATTACTTGAGGCAACTATATTAAAACACGTCTAAATTTTTCAAAGGTAAAAAAGGTTCAGTTACTCCAAATTTATGTGTGTATTTATTTATTTGGTATGTAAGGGATTACTAACCACACTTGGATAATAGTAGAATTACCATTGGATAAACTTCAAGAGACTTGTTTTAGTTGAACCCAGAAATGAAACAGCAAGCCCATTGCTTAGGTGGATCCAGTCAGAGCTGTTTGTTAAGTCTGTAGTCTGGAGACAAATGATGAACAGAGGACTTCTTTTCAAAAAAAGGGTTGGAATGGCATGTGGGCATGCCAAAGGTCATGGAATTTGAGAGACACTCAGCCTTACCCCTACCATCCAATCTCTCAGTGTAGACTTCTGAGCGTTCCTAATCTTACTTTTTTTTTTTTTTTGAGTTGGAGTCTCACTCTGTTGCCCAGGCTGGAGTGCAGTGGCATGTTCACAGCCACCGCAGACTGGATCTGCTAGGATCAAGTGATCCTTCCACCTCAGCTTTCCAGTTAGCTGAAAGCACAAGCATGTGTCACCATGCCCAGCTAATTTTTTGAGTCATTGTAGAAACGAGGTCTTGGCAAGTTGCCCAGGCTGGTCTCGAACTCCTGAGCTCAGGCATTCCTCTCATCTCTGCCTCCCAAAGTGCTGGGATTATAGCCACTGTGCCTGGCTAATTTTTTTTTTTTTTAAATGTGTTTAAAACGAAAGATAGCAACTCTTAGAGTCAGAATAGGCTTGGGGGGGGAAGTGATTACATTCATTCTCAGTGAAACACCAGTGTAAAGAATGAAGAGAGGCAAAAATTAAATAATACTTTCTTAACTTATTGGTTAAAGATGTAAGTTCAATTCTTACTAGGTCTCAATTTCATTTAGCATTAAGTTTTAGTTGTGACTTAATTTTTCCTTTTTTTCTTTAATATACATTTTCTTTGAATAAATCTAGATTCTCTGTTTTGCAGATAAGTATTAGTACAACTACTATGAATCTTTGATTTTTCTAAAACTGTCTATTATTTAATACCTAAAATATTTACAAGTTTATAGGATTGTTTAGCTTATACCTAGACATCTGAACAGCTTAGGTGTACCTTAACTAGATGTTACAAATCTGGCTGATTAGAGAGTCATATGAAACTAGAGAAGTTGGTTATTGTATTATGTGCAAGGGAACTCATTTTTTTTTTCCTTTTACATTGATGAAATTCGGCCAGTATTTCCTTATTCCAGATATGCTTTGGAATGAGGCTGGATTTTAAATGGGCCAAAACCTTAAGGACAATGACACGAACAGCTAATGTGTAAGCCTCGGGAAAGGCTAGGATCTTTACATTAGATTTCTTCCTTGTCACCTAAAATATTTTTATTAGGTAGTGTGTTTTTGAACTTCCTTATACATTAAGTAAATTAACCATTTGCCTTTTAATATAGAGCACTATAATTCTTTATTTGAAGAGTTAATAGGTTCACCGTTAAGACTTCACGGTTCTCCTTTATTTGACTGAGGTGTAACATAGCAGATAACATTCTTTATTAATAGAGAATACATACCCTTTGTGAAGCTACCTGTCTGCAGTGGGGAGCAGATTGATGAACAGCCTGCTCCTGTTGGGGAGGAGTTTAGTCTTCTATTGATAAAAGGGGATGTGGATAGCAGCTAGCCTCAGAATTTGGGATGGCACTCAAATAGAAGTCTTGGGAGAAATCATGCAGAGAATAAAGATGGTATTATTGCCAGTCACTTGGACTTCTTATTAGTGAAGTTCAACAAGTGAGACAGATTGATTAATCCCAATTAAGTCAAGAAGACAGTGCAGATTGAGGAGCAGTTAGAGGTCAGTGGGGAATTTGGTTGGCAGAAGAACCGTGAGGTTGAGTAATTTAATATTAGACCTGAAGTTTTAGTTAAAATGATATTTAAAATTAAAGAGTTGGATGAAGGGGACCTTGTTTTGGGTGATTTCCCTACTTTTTCCTCTCAGTCCACACGTTGGCTGCATAGAAGAAAAAGATAGAGTTAGCTATAAATCTTGTAGACCCTTATTTTTTATAGTTACTGAAAAATTTTGGAACGATGGCAATAATATAGGCCCTTTCAACTGTCTGAAAGTTCAAACTCATAAAAATATTAAATACATTTTAAAATTTTGTGTCCTTGCAGATTGATCATTTATTCATCAGTAATTTACCAGAAATTGTGGTGCAGTTACTGATGACATTACATGAACCAGCAAATCCTGGTGCTACCCAGAGCACTGACCTCTGTGACTTTTCAGGGTATGCATATTTTAAACTTAGAGAACTAGCTGCAATTTCACAAGCTCCTAAGGAAGTTTATTGATTGATACCTTCAAATATCTGTTTCCGTTTTTAGATGTGTACTCTTTTTAAAGTTTGAATATTTAAAAATAACCACCTGTCAGTTGAATTACATTTCTTTTACTGTAGCTGTCTCACAGTAATTGCTTTTTCTGGTTGACCACTTTGTTGGCAATTTCAGTAACCTTTTTCTTCTCAATCTTTCTGTAATATGTGAGCATTGTACCATCTGTTGTTTCTTGAAATTTTTTCTCCAGGAACATTAATCCTGGTTCTCTTCTCCTTATCTATGACTATCATCTTTTCTTTTTCATGCTCCTTAGCTGTGCAATTTAATTTGGATGTGAAACCTCCTTGGTTGTATTATGAATGTTAGAATTGATTTCCTAGTTTATTGTAGGCTACTTGAAAATACAGTTTTATTTTGAGAAGCTCTACTGTACTTATCAAATAATAATAATATCTAATAGAGTACTTCCACATTTATAATTTTATTCTATCTGAATAGTGTTGATTGCCATGTCTTAAAATATTATTACTTTTATTGTATTAACATAGAGCTTTAATTCAGACCTGAAGTAAAGTAAAACTAAGTCTCGTTTGTGGAACTCTCATTAACTTTATAAAAGGTTATTTAAGCAAGTCATTTAAGGAGGCTTAAGTCATAGAGCATGAAAGGTATTTAGATATTCTGATTGATATATATGAACTATGATATGTCATTTGTGATTCTATTAAAAATACAGTTTTTAAGTTAAAAATTTTTTTTTTAACTGGAGGGTTATTATCATATAAGTTTTCATTTTGGAAATTCACTGATCTATCAACAAAACTGTTTTTTCTTGATAATTTTGCTCTGAAAATGCTGACTGTATTTTTTTCTATAACTCTTTTAGGGATATGGATCCTGCTCCTAATCCACCTCATTTTCCATCACATGTGATTAAGGCCACATTTGCCTATATCAGCAATTGTCATAAAACCAAGCTTACAAGCATTTTAGAAATTCTTTCCAAAAGCCCTGTAAGTACACATGACTAGTACAATAATAGAAGCGAGAATTTCTTCTTTTTCTTCTAGAAAATCTGTGTAAGTACATCTTAAAGAGGAAAAGTAAATAAATTAAAAAATTATCTGAATAATTTAAAAAGAAAAAACTCATTTACAAATTTATACCTTAGTATTTTACTTGTGAGCATTAATTGAAATATGTTATATATGAGGCCAGAATTTTTTACTGTACTTGAGTAAAGTACTTGTACTTTACTTTAGTCATATATTAGCTCAGAGAATATATTTACTTTTTCATAAGAATACGCTAATTATAGTTTATCATCTGAAAATTAAATAAATTGACAATAATTGTTTTAAGTTCAAGATAATTTCTTAATATAACATTTTGCATTTGATATCAGACTCATATCTAAATTCTGTTATTTAGTTATTTTACATATAAAATGTATAGGTATTTAAATATGTGAAGGAAAAATGTATACAATGTATTTATTATAGCTGCATATATGTGATTAGATAAGTTTTTACCTAAATGTATGTTTATTTTCTAGGATTCCTATTCAAAAATTCTTCTAGCCATATGTGAGCAAGCAACTGAGACAAATAATGTCTATAAAAAGCACAGAATTCTTAAAATATATCACCTGTTTGTTAGTTTATTACTGAAAGATATAAAAGGTGGCTTAGGAGGAGCTTGGGCCTTTGTTCTTCGAGATGTTATTTATACTCTGGTTCACTATATCAACAAAAGGTAAATAATATATTTGGACCAATATATAGGCAGTCTTCCTACCCAGTTCTTTTCATTGAAAATGTATATGCTTCTAAGAGATTGATTTTGGAGTATTGCTTTCTGAATTTTGCTTTTTAGGATGTTTATTATATTTACCTATTTTAAAAAATTGAACGGCCATTGCCTTGCTAGACTCTGGTGTTACATTACTTCCTGGCTTTGGCTCCTTCCCCCATCTTGGGGAGGAGAATCTTCTCTTTCTTTCTCTCTCTCTTATTTACTTTAGATAAACTTTATTTTCTAATCTAAAAAAAATATTGAACTACTTCTCCAACTCTAGAAATCCTAAGTAATAAGGATCTCAACATTTCAAAACAAACATTCTAGCTATTGATAGCCTCAAATAAATGTTACTATAGAATTGGGGCTATTTATTCAATTTAGCATCTCTGTTCTTTTTTATTAATTTTAATGAGATTTCTATTACTTGTTAAGGTTTTAAAAATTGTGATAAATATGTAACATATAATTTATCATTTTCATCATTTATCATTTTCATCAAGTGTCCAATTCAGTGACATTAATTACATTTCCAGAGTTGTGCAGCCATCACCACTATAAACCTTTTTATTGTCTGAAACCAAATCGACCTACTCATTAAACTCCAAATTTCCCCATCCTTCCTGAGATACTCTAATCTATTTGATCTCAGTGAATTTGCTTATTCTAAATATTTTATTCTAGAATTACACATTGTTTATACTATTGTCTAGCTTATTTCACTTAGTATACTGTCTTTAAGGTTCATCTGTGGGGTAGCAAGTGTCAGAACTTCATTTTTTAATGGAAGAAGAATATTCCATTGTATGTGCTTAACTATTTATTGATTGCTAAATGCTTGGGCCGTTTTTACCTTTTGGTCATTGTGAGTAATGCTGGGGCCCATTGGCATACAAGTATCTGCTTGAGTACCTGTTCAATTCTTTAGGGTATATACCTAGGAATGGTATTGAGGGGGTCATGTGTTAATTTTATTATTATTATTATTTTGAGTCAGGTTCTCACTGTCCTCTAGGCTGGAGTTCAGGGACATGATCATGACTTAGGATATCCTTCCGCCTCAGCCTCCCAAGTAACTGGGACTACAGGCATGTTTCACTACATCTGGCTAATTTTTAATTTTTTTGTAGAGATGAGGTCTTGCTGTGTTGCTAGGCTGGTCTCAAATTCCTGGACTCAAGCTGTCCTCTAGCCTTGCCCTCTCAAAGTGCTGGGATTCTAGGTGTGAGCCACTGTGCCCGGCTTAATTTTATATTCAATTTTTTGAGGAACTGCCAAACTTTTCAGCTATGCCATTTTATATTCTATCTGCAGTACATAAGGGCTCCAATTTCTTCACATTCTCACCTACACTTGTTATTTTGTGTATTATAGCCATTCTGGTAAGTGTGATATGGTATTTCATTGTTGTTTTGATTTTGCATTTCTAATGACTACTGATGTTAGAAACATCTTCTTACATGTCAGTTGACCATTTGTGTATCTTTTTTGGAAAAAATGTCTATTTAGATTCTTTGTCCATTAAAAAAATTTTTGTTCTGAGTTCTAGGATTCTTTACTTTTTCTTTTTTTTTTTTAAGAGACAGAGTCTTGCATTGTTGCCTAGACTGAAGTGCAGTGGCACAGTCATAATGCACTATAACCTCAATCACCTGGGCTCAAGCGATCCTCCCACCTGAGCCTCCCAAAGTGCTGGGATTACAGGCATGAGACACCACACCTAGCAGTTCTTTTTTTCTTTTTGAATTGGGATCTCACTCTTACCCAGGCTGGAGTGCAATAACATGATCATGGTTCACCGCAGCCTCAACCTCCTGAGCTCAGGTGATCCTTCCACCTCAGCTTCCTGAGTAGCTGGGACTGCAGGCACATGCCACCATGACTGACTCATGTTTTTTTTTTTTGGTAGATATGAGGTCTCACTATGTTGCCCAGACTGGTTTTGTACTCCTGGGCTCAAGCAATCCTTCTATCTTGAGCTCTCAAAGTGCTATGATTACAGGCATAAGTCATTGCACCTGACTAGGAGTTCTTTTTATTAATATATTCTGGATATTTAACTCTTATCAGATATGTAATTTGCAAATATTTTCTCCTATTTTGTAAAACTGTCTTTTCATTTTCCTAATAATGTCTTTTGATGATTAAGTTTTAAATGGTTGCTCATTTTTTTGTCGTTATGTAAGAATTCAATATCAAATCTAAGTCATAAAGATTTACACTTATGTTTTGTTCTGATGTTTTAGCTCTTATATTTAGATTGTTAATCTATTTTTAGTTAATTTCTGTATATGATGTGAGATGTAGGAGTTCAACTTGATTCTTTTGAATATGGAAATCTAGTTGTCCTAGTACTCTTTGTTGAAGAGACTGCTCTTCCACATTGAGTGACGCGGCACCCTTGTCAGAAGGAGTTGGCCATAAATATGTGGGTTTATTTCTTAGTTCTCAGTTCTATTCCATTGGTCTATATGTCTGTCCATATGCCAGTACCACACTGTTTTTATTACTGTAGCTTTGTAGTAAGCTTTGAAGTCAGGAAATGTAAATCCCTCAACTTTGTTCTGTTTTAAGATTGTTTTAGTTGTTTGGGGGCCCCTGCAATTCCATAGAAGTTTGAGGACCAACTTTCCCATTTCTGCAAAAAAGTCTGCTGAAATTTTTATTGTGATTGCAACGAATCTGTAGATTGCTTTAGTAGTATTGACATCTTAACAATATTGTCTTTCAGTCCATGAACATGGAATATCTCTTCATTTATTTTAACCTTCTTTAATTTCTTTTCATTTTACAAATCTTTCATATCCTTAGTTAAATTTATTTCTAGGTATTTAATTAATGTAGATGTTATTGTAAATAAATTGGTTTCTTAATTTCCTTTTTTGGATGTTCATCTCTATTGTATAGAAACACAACTGATTTGTATGTATTGATCTTGTGACCTGCAGCTTTATTGAATTTGTTTAATTCTAGTAGTTTCTCGTGAATTCTTCAGGAGTTTCTGAGAGGGACCCAAAAAAACAAGAATTTATTTATTTAAAATAATGTAAATATATTTTTTGAGCATGAATCTCACTCTGTCGCCCAGGCTGGAGTGCAGTGGCACACTCACAGCCACCCCAGTGTAGACCTGCTGGGCTCAGGCGATCCTTTTATGTTAGCCTTCCAAGTAGCTGGAACTACAGGTACGTGCTACCACACCCAGCTAATTTTTCCATTTATTGTAGAGACAGGGTCTCACCAAGTTGCCCAGGTTGGTCTCAAACCTGAGGGCTCAGGCAGTCCTCTCACATTGGCCTCCCAAAGTGCTGGGATTACAGGCTTGAGCCACTGCTCCTGGCCAAAATTGTGTATTCTTAAATGTTTAAACTTCAGACATCTTCAAAGTGTGTTTGATGTAATTCATCTATCAAGAGACTTTTTTCACTACTCAAAACTGCTTTTGAACTTGTCGATTTTGATGGCTTTTAGTGCTTTACCTGTTCCACATCAACAAACATTTCTCTTTGAGGACTTTTTTCATCCAGGAAATGAAAAAGAGTTATTCAGGATGAGATCTAGTGAACAGGGATGGTGGGGCACTTGGGTCATGCCATTTTTACTTAAAAACTGCTGATCACAGCACAATGTGGGCAGATGTGTTTGTAAATCACCCATCATGAAATGGGCAAATGTGTTGAAAGAAGCTCCAAAAATAAAAACTCACTGAAGCCAAACACAGCCTCTCATAACAATGCTAGCTGGTACACTGATACCGATGGTCTCCTGGAACACTTACCTAGCAGGGGAAGCCTTTACTCAAGGAGCCTGCCCTCCAAAAGATAATTCTGTATTTTGGGGAGGGTTTCCTCTGATGATCATGTCATGTGTAGAGATAGTTTTGCTTCTTTCCGGCAATTTGGATGCCTTTTATTTCTTTTTCTTATCTAATTGCTCTTGCTAGAATGTCAGTACAATTTGAATAGCAGTTGTAAAACTGAGCATCCCTTTTGTTTCTCATCTTAGGGGAAGACTTTCAGTCTTTCACTATTGAGTATGAGCTTTCTGTGTTTTTCATAAATTCCCTTTATTTTGTTGGGGAAGTTTCTGCCTGTTCCTGTTTTTCTGAGTGTTTTTAACATAAGAGGGTATTGAGTTTTGTCATATGCCTTTTGTGTACTGAGATGATGCAGTTATTTTCTTCATTCAGGTTTGTTTGTTTTTTGAGTCAGGGTCCCACTCTGTTGCCCCGGCTGGAGTGCAGTGGCACAATCACAGCTCATTGCAACATCGACCTGCTGGACTAAGGTGATCCTTCTGCCTCAGCCTTCCAATTAACTGGGATTGCAGGTGCTTACTACCATGTCCAGCTAATTTTTTGTAGAGATGGGATCTTGCGATGCTTCCTAGGCTATTCTCAAACTCTTGGGCTCAAGCAACCCTCCCGCCTCAGCCTCCCAAGGTGTTGAGATTATAGGTGCGAGATACTGAATTTGGCCCTTCATTCTGTTAATATTTGGTGTATTAGATGGATTGGTTTTCTTATATTTAACTACTCTGGAATTCCTGGAATAAATTCCACTTGATTATGGTGTATAATCCTTTTACTGTTGGATTCAGTTTGCTAATATTTTGTTGAGTTTTGCATTTGTATTCATAAAGGGGTATTGGATTTGTAGTGTTGAAAGAAGTAAAGGCTCCTTGAGTAAAGGCTTCCCCTGCTAGGTAAGTGTTCCAGGAGACCATTGGTATCAGTGTACCAGCTAACATTGTTATGAGAGGCTGTGTTTGGCTTCAGTGAGTTTTTATTTTTGGAACTTCTTTCAACACATTTTTTGTAGTGTCTTTTTCTTGCTTTGGTATCATAAATGCTGGCTTCATAGAATGAGTTAGGAAATGTTTTCTTTTATCGTAACCTTTTTGTTTTTGAGTTGGGGCTTCACTCTGTCACCCAGGCTGGAGTGCAGTAGCACGATCTCATCGCAGCCTGGACATCCTGGACTCAGGCAATCCTATCTCAGTCTTCTGAGTAGCTAGGATCATAGGTGTACACCACTACACCTAGCTAATTGTGTTTGTTTGTTTTAACTTTTGTAAAGGAAAGTTCTTGCTATGTTGCCCAGTCCGGTCTTGAACTCCCGGGCTCAAGCAATCCTCCCACTTCAGCTTCCCAGAGTGCTGGGAGTACAGATGTGAACCATCACATATGACTTATTATAATATTTTGAAGTATTTGGGAAGGATAGGTATTAATTCTTCTTTAAATGTTTGATAGAATTCACCAGTGAGGCTTCTGATCTTGAATTTTCTGTTGGGATGTTCTTTATTACTGATTCAGTATCTTCACTTGTTAAAATTCTGTTCAGATTTTCTGTTTCTTCTTGAGTTAGTTTTTGTAAATTGTGTGTTTCTAGGAAATTGTCTATTTTCTCGAGGTTACCTAGTTTGTTGGATATAATTGTTCATGATATTCTCTTGTACTCATTTAAAAAAAATCTTCTCTCTTTCTCTTTCTCTTAATTTTCTTTTGTAAATTGGCTCCAGGGGCTTGTCAATTTTGTTTATATTTTCAAAGAAACAAACTTTGGTTTTCTTGATTCTTTCTAATATTTTTCTGTTCTCCAATTTACTTATATTCACTCTCATCTTTATCTCCTTCCTTCTGGTAACTTTGTGTTAAGTTTACTCTTTTTTTTCCAGTACCTTAAGATGCAACATTAGGTTTCTGAATTGTGATTTTTTTTTTTTTTGGTGGCAAGTTTCACTGTCATTCAGGCTATAGTGCAATGACTGAGGCTCACCATAGTCTCAGTCTCTTGGGTTCTGGTTATCCTGCCATCTCAGCCTTTCTAGTAATTGGGACTACAGTTATATGCCACCATGCTAGCTAATTTTTTGCTAGTTTGTAGAGACAAGGTCTTACTGTATTGCCCAGGCTGGTCTCAAACTGCTGGACTCAAGTGATCCCCTTAACCAACTTTTTTTCAAGAATGTATGTATTCCTTGTCATGTGTGGTCATTGAACACTTCTTAGCTTGTGTTTATGTAGTGTTTGACAGAGCTTTCCTTTGGTGCCAAGAGTGTTGGGATGAAGAGACATGCAAGAAAGAGAAATAAAGCTTTTTTAGTGTTTGCAGATTGACTCTGGTGGGATTGTTCTTCAACACTCTGTTCCTTTTTGAGTGAAAGTCTTACCTTGGGGGGGGGTGTGTGTGTGGCTTTCCAAATTCCCCCTAGTTTGTGGGTACTTCTGAATGCTCTAATGCTTTCCCAAAGAAGCTTTTTCTCCAATTTTTCCTTCTGGGCTTTAGGCAGTCTCTTGTATGTCTAAACAGTAATCTTTTGTCCTACACACCTGCAGGTTGTTGTTCAGCCCTACAAAGTTTGAAGCAACATGCATGGCTTTTCCAGCCTATGTGAGGTTTGTTAAATAAAACAAAGCCAAGCACTTTGCATCAGTCTTGGACTCCCAGTTAGATTAGAATAGACATAAACTGTAGTTTGCAAATAAGGTCTGTTTGGCTTCCTTAAGGATCACCATGAGCCAATGTCCCACACTGTGGATGTAAATCTGCTGTTTTTGTGATTGCCGCCAAGCTGGGGAGAGGGTGGGCAAGGAGGAGTAAAATAACCGCAAATCTTTTCTGCAGTTTTTCAGTTGCCATTTTCTTTATCCAGGATTTCTTGATTGCTATAAACTTTTGACTATTTTACAGAATTTGAACAAAGTTGGTTCTGACAATTTTGCTTGTTTCTCAGTGTTTCTTTCAGGGTGTGGGAACATTACAGTTCTGCATTTTCCTGACGCCACTTCTCTTTTTAGTTTCTAAACCATTAAAGTATTAGATGTGAAAGTGACTTTTATAACAAGACATATTGAAATTAGAGACATTGAATAAAAAAATAACTTTTGAATGAGTTTATTTCAAAGTAGTTTTCTAGAACCTATTTTTCCCCCCATATTAGGCCTTCGCATTTGATGGATGTGTCATTACGTAGCTTCTCCCTTTGTTGTGACCTGTTAAGTCGAGTTTGCCAGACAGCAGTGACTTACTGTAAGGATGCTTTAGAAAACCATCTTCATGTTATTGTTGGTACACTTATACCCCTTGTGGATGATCGGATGGAGGTCCAGCAACAGGTAATTTCCTGAATCATCTTTAAAATGGCATTGGAGATTTTGATATAGTATAGTTAGAAGGAACTGAAAGTTTTATGTTTAATTTGGTATAATTGGTAATTTTAGTGAAAATGTTTTTGACACAATGGTTGGAAAAAAACATAAATGAATTAATTTTTGTAATCAATTAATTTCAGAACACTTGGTATTTTTGATCTGATAATTTGATAGTTTTGTCTATTACTTGTGGTGACATATAGACATTGTCAAAACTACAGAGAGCAGTCGCAGTTCACTCTATTATGATGGTATGGGAGGTATTGCTTATATAAAATGTTTCATTACTGTTGGCTTTTTTTTTACTTCACTACCCATCTTGTTATACCTTACATATTCATTGAATTTTTTAAAAGCATAGAAATTAAAAGCTGGGTAACTTAGAAGTGATTTGGACATTTTATCTGAAACAGGTTAATAGTTTTTATCATTTATTGCAGTAGGTTTTGATTGTCTTTAAAATAAATGAAATATTTCCCCCTTTTAATTTTTTTATTTTCAAATTATATTTAGGTATTGGACTTGTTGAAATACTTGGTGATAGATAACAAGGATAATGAAAACCTCTATCTCACGATTAAACTTCTAGATCCTTTTCCTGACCATGTTGTTTTTAAGGATTTGCGTATTACTCAGCAGAAAATCAAATATAGTAGAGGACCCTATTCACTCTTGGAGGTAATAAAAATTTTATCATCTTACTATTTTGTGTTAGAGAACATAGATAGTAGTACTTTTTAAAAACCCGGAATGCTCTAACAGTAAAAAAATGAATTTTTTTTAATTTTGGTAGAAAACAAGATGTTGCATAACATCTTCCCTCTTAACATATTAGAAAAATTCTTCATGTATCTCTCCATTGCAGTAAAAGTATATTGTCAAAGTTTCCTGATAAAGATCTGAATTTAAATATTGAAGGGATGTGACAAAGTATTTTTTATTTTAACACATGTAAGATCTTATAGTCTACTCATATCACAGAATCACCATTGATCCTTTTAGTATTAATTCGTTTGTGGTAGAGATGATGTTTAACTTTCTAAAGAGTATTTCAGGTTTTAATCTTTATAAACTTCAGAATTACGTTCAGTTTTTTTCTTGTAAATCTTAATTATAATTTAAAACTCACAGTCTGTTTTTGACTCTATGTCAATACAAAACATATTTAAATCTGTTAAGGTTAAACTCGAGTTTCTCTACTAAATAGAAATTTCAGGTTTTCCCTCTAGTTGAGTAAGCTGTAACAATCTTGAATCCCATGTTATGAGAGAACCTATTAGAATTTGAAGAATTAAAAAAAAAATTGTAGGGTTTGAAGTGGAAGAAATAATTTCTTTTGAGTTGGAGTCTCACTCCATTGCCCAGGCTGCAGTGCAGTGGCATGCTCATGTCGACCTGTTGGGTTCAGGTGATCCTTCCACCTCAGCTTCCAAGTAACCAGAACTACAGGCACGTGCTACCACGCCTGGCTAATTTTTGACTTATTGTAGAGATAAGGTCTTGCCAAGTTGCCTGGGCCAGTCTCAAACCCGTGGGCACAGACAATCCTCTCGCCTCGACCTCCCAAAGTGCTGGGATTACAGGCTTGAGCCACCACGCCTGGCCAAAATAATTTATTTCTACTTTGTTTGATCATAATAGCGATGTGATTGAGTGCCTTTAAAAGGCACTTACTAATTTTTTTCTTTTATTATTTCACAGATTTGACCAATGCATATTCAAAGTAACTTACCCCTTTTAACTAATTGTCTTTTTTAGGAAATTAACCATTTCCTCTCAGTAAGTGTTTATGATGCACTTCCATTGACAAGGCTGGAAGGACTGAAGGATCTCCGAAGACAGCTGGAACTACATAAAGATCAGATGATGGATCTTATGAGAGCCTCTCAGGGTACTAACTTTAATGACATGAGTTATTTCTGCCTTTTTGGGAGGATCTTTTATAATATTTTGTTCTTGGTGTGACTGTCACAGACTTGCTTCAGACTCTTGCCATTTCATTCAGATGCTCGTTTCTCACCTAACCACAAAACTGGTGCCAATTGGTCTCCTCACCTTGACTATTCCGTTGTATTCATCCTCTGCCTGAATGATTTCTCTGAACCCAAATATGATCTTGTCTTTCTGTGGCTTAACAAATTTTGGCCCCTTCTGACTGCCTGAAAGAAAATTTTAATTCTGTAGAGCCATGCTTACAAGGAAATCTTTGTTTTCTGCTCCAACTTTACCTGTATGGAGAAAATATGTCTCCTTTTAATTCTTTTACTTGTGTGTCTGTGTGTGTGTGTGTGTGTGTGTGTGTGTGTGTGTGTGTGTGTGTGTGTGTCAGTATAGACTTACCAATATTTGGAGCTTTTTTTTTTTACTTATGAAAACGTCTATTTTTATGTTAATTTGATTTGAAGTTTATCTTATTAACAGCATTTCACTTAGGGGAAACCTTCTACTTATGTTATAATTTTCATCTTCTGTGCCAGTTAGTTTTATATGTCTATTGTATTGTTTTTATCCTCAGTACTTCTTTTTTTGAGTTGAGGTCTCACCTGGGCTGGAGTGCAGTAACCTCCTAGGCTTAGGCAATCCTTCCACCTCAGCCTCCTGAGTAACTGGGACCATAGGCACGTATCACCACACCTGGCTAATTTTTTTATTTTTGTAAAGACAGGGTTTCACTATTTTGCCCAGGCTGGTCTTGAACTCCTGGGCTCAAGCAATATTCTTGCCTTGGCCTTCTGAAGTGCTGGTATTACAAGTGTGAGCCACCGTGCCTGACCCTCAGTACTTTTTTAAACCAATTTTAGTTTTGGCTGTCTGAGCTCAGAAATGTGTAAAATATAAACAACACTATCCCTTGTTCTTGTGTGTTTGAGTATTTTATTGACTAGACTTGCCTTGTGCAGTACTAGTCATTTGGGGCAATTTAAATGAATTAAAATTAAATGAGATTTGAAGTTCAGTTTTTTAAATTATGCTAACACATACCAAGTTCTCAGTAGTACATGTGGCTAGTGACTGTCAATGGACAGTGTAGATTATAGATAACTCCATCACCACAGAAAGTTCCATTGGACAGTGCTGGTCTAGACTCTAATTGCCAGATATTAAAAAACCAAGTAGGCACCCAAGGTGTCTTTTAGTTTTAGTGTTGAATGATTCTTATGTTTCTGTTTGTAATTTTGCTAAGGTATTGACTTCTGGGCAAAATTTGTTCAAGACATCATTTTCTCTCTGTCTGCCAAATATTGGTAATCGCTTTCACATGGTTGTTTCATAAGGGAGTTCAAATTCATTCGCTGCATTTTTCTTTTTCTTTGAGGTGGAGTCTCACTCTGTCACCCAGGCTGGAGTGCAGTGGCATGCTCACAGCTACCATACCCTCGACCTGCTGGGCCCAGGCAATCCTTCTGCCTCAGCCTTTCATGTGCCACCATGCCCGGCTCATTTTTTGATTTTTTTTTTTTTGGTAGAGATGAGGTCTTGCCAAGTTGCCTAGGCTGGTTTCAAACCCCTAGGCGCAGGCAATCCTCTTGCCTCAGCCTCCCAAAGTGCTGGCATTATAGGGATGAGCCATTATGCCCAACTCCTACATATTTTTTGAACTGCTCATGGCTTCAAATCTTTTTTAAACTGTATAAAAATTTACTAATCAGGTAATTTAATGTATATGTATCTTGTTAACAAAAGTGTTATTTCCATGCTATTTTAAACTAATTTATAAAAAATTTATTCCTAGATAACCCACAAGATGGCATTATGGTGAAGCTAGTTTTCAATTTGTTGCAGTTATCCAAGATGGCAGTAAACCACACTGGTGAAAGAGAAGTTCTAGGTAAACTATAGTCATGCACTGCATGGTGACATTTCAGTCACAAGCAGACCACATATGTGACAGTAATTCCATAATATTATAATATTGTATTTTACTGTACCTTTCCTGTTTAGATAAACAGTTACCATTGTGTTACAGTTGCCTACAATATTCAGCATAGTAACATGCTGTACAAGTTTGTAACCTAGAAGCAGTCGACTATACCATATGGCCGAGGTGTGTAGCAGGTTATATCATCTGGGTTTGTGAAAGTATGTTCATACAGCGACAGAATTGCCTAATGACACCTTGCTGAGTTTGTATCCCTGTCATTAAGCAATGTATGACTGTATTTAACTGAATGAATGTGAGTTTATATATGAGTGTTCGTCTTTATAATATCTTCAGAATAAGTAAAAATTTGGCATTTGGGATATTGGGGAAATATGAGATGCTAACTAAAGTATGTTTCTATTTCATTGACGTGTCACTTAGCGATTCCCCTTTTATATTTTTCTTCCCCTTAAATATTCATATAAAATGAAAATTATTGATTTACACATGTGCATAACTTATTTGAAAATGCCTTGTAAATAGGAAGGTCAGAATACCTATTTTTAGAGTTAAGTTACAAATAAATTGACTGATGATACATTTTATAAATATAGCTGACTGATACTCAATGTCTTTTTTTATATATGAGACCTAGTGAAGACTTGGAGCTAGATTAAACTCAAATATTTAAAATATTCAAGACCTTTCCTATTGACATTTGAGGGAAAACCTAATATAAGGTAAATAGCCAACATCATGTCATACTTAGTATAAGTGTTTGAATTTGGTGATTATAGGACAGAAGAGTGATATGATTAAAGTCATCTTGATGGTGTAATCACAGCATTTCTTCAAATTAGAGAGATGGGAGGAGTAAGTAGTGCCTCACAGACTTGACCATCTTTCAGTGGTCTTCCTTCTCAGTGGGAGCCTAGTATCTAGGACATTTCCTTTTTTTGTAGATTTCTAATTAAAATATATCTTACATATAGAAAAGTATGCAGGTTAAAACAATCTAGTGGGAAGAATTTTCAGAATACACTTGTACATCTAGTACCTAGACTAAGAAACGGAGCCTTACCAGAACCCTAGAAATTTCCTTTGACCAGGGAATACACTGTTTGGTCCACAGTGGTGCTGCTTTTTTTTTTTTTTTTTTTTTAAACTCAGAGTCTCCCTCTGTCACCCAGGCTGGAGTGCAGTGGCACGCTCATGGCCACTGCGGCCTCGACCTTCTAGGCTCAGGTGATCCTTCCACCTCAGCTTTCCAAGTAGCTGGAGCCACAGGCATGTGCCACCAAGCCCAACTGATTGTTTGATTTATTGTAGAGATGAGGTCTTGCCATGTTGCTCAGTCTGGTCTCGAACCCCTGAGCTTAGGCAATCCTCTTCCCTCCACCTCCTCAAGTGCTGGAATTACAAGCATGAACCACCGCACCTGGCTAAAATTTTAACAGTTTTAAGTGGCTATGTTTAGACTTTCACCCTTAATATCTATAGTACATTTTATTACTAGTTAATCTATCTCCTAGATATGATTTCATAGGGGAAAATATCTGTTGCCCATATGGATGACATGTAAAGAAACGATACAGAGTTTTATAGCTTCTTTACTCAGAATCTTTAAGAATACACTTAAGTCTCGAAGTACAACAAAATGACATTTTTTGAAATAAAAAAAAATCTGTTCTATATATGCTCTCTTACCTACGACTCAGCTGAACTAGAATTTCTCTATGCAGAGGCTGTTGGAAGCTGCTTGGGAGAAGTGGGTCCGGCAGAGTTCTCTACCATCGCCATACAACACAGCAAAGATGCATCTCATTCCAAGGCCCTGGAGTTATTTGAAGATAAGGAGCTACAGTGGACCTTCGTAATGCTGACCTACCTGAATAATACCCTGGTAGAAGATTGGTGAGTCTGTATTGATGCCTTATACCGATCATACTTCATCTGGTATTTGAGGAGAATGTTACTTCACATCAATTGATATTTCCATAACTAAAGTTTTGTCCTGTAAGTTCCTACACTTTAAAAAAAATCTTGTGTATTTTTATGAAATCCTTATATTTTTATTAATGTGCCAGGAACTTGATATAATATGAACATTCAGACAAGGTCCCCATTAAATTTAGTGAGATGACACTAGGCAAATCAACAGTAAATAAGAAAAATATCAGGTGGTTCTACACAGAAAATTAAGATAGGGGAAGATAAAGGGTGATGTTTTCGGCTCTTGTCAAAACCAGAGGTGCCACCCTGCTCTAAGCTACACTTTGTTTTGATCCTTTTAAAATAAGCCATAAAGCAGACGTTTCGTAAACCCCAAAGTCTGAAGACGGGGTTTCCTATTGCTCATTTCTTCTCTGCAAAACAGAATCACAGCAAATACTGGCTCACATCTGTGATCTCAGGACTTTGGGAGGCCGAGGTGGGAAGATTGCTTGAGCCAGGAGTTTGAGACCAGAATTGTACCAAATATTATCAAAATTTCAACTTGCTGGTTGTGCAATTACTTTTGCATGTGTTGCATGCATGCATGTGTTCTCGCTCTCTAATTTATTTATTCACTGATTGATCAATTGGTATATTTGAACACCTTATCATCACCAAAAATGGGAGATAGGTCCAAAAGGTATTTATTTATTTAAAAGATTTTTTTATTTTAAATATGTGGGGTACAATTCAGGGTTAGGTACACAAATGTTCATTATGGCAGGTGCCCTTGTTGATAAAATGTGCCTCTCCTCCCCACTACTGCCAATCCTGCCCCCGCCCTCCCCTGGCAGTTTCCCACTACTGCCAATCCCTTTCTTATAGTATTATGATAGTTGTCCAAGGTCATAGGTGTCTTTCTAAAGCAAATGTGTGTTTTGATTTTTCCCCCTACCTCTTTTCCTCCTTATCTTGGGGAATCAATGACTGGCAATAATATTTACCTACCATGTTTCCATTATTGATCTAACGTATCTATATATTCCTTCTGCAGTTTCTGTCACATTAAACAGGCGTATGTGGTTTCTTTTCCAACATTTTATTATTAAATTTTTTAAACATACAGTAAAGTTGGAAGAATTTTATGGTAAACACTCTTATACTTACCTTATAGATTCTACCATTAACCTTCTCCTACTATTCTTGCTTTATCACTTCTAGCTATCATCTATCCATGTCTTATAAATTCATCTCATTTTTTAAGTGTATTTCAAAGTATATCTGGCACATTTTTGGGAGAGTGCCACGGAAAATGTGCCAGCATTGAATGTCTAATTTGTGACCTAGTAATTTGAAATAGTCTTTTACGAAGCAGATGCTCAAAGATACTAGTGTGACTTAAACGTGAGACTAATAAGAAATTGATAGCTTTCTCCATTTTCTGTAAGAGGAGGGAAAGCACGAGGCGATGCTGACCAGAGGGTCCGCAGAACCGCTGACTGGCCAGGGAACCCTTCCTTGAGGAAACGTCGTCTTAACTGGTCTGCTCGACCAGGCGTCAGCTGTCAGGTGATGAGTGATAACACGCTCCAGACCGGGCGCAGCGAGGGCGGGACTAAGGCTGGCGCACTTGAGGCACAGAAAGAAGCCTCGTGTGGAGCAGGCAAAATTAAAATGCTGGAGCTAGTTCTGATTACGAAGTATGGGTTTGACTGGGTATGGTGGTTCATGCCTGTAATCCCAGACCTTTTGAGAGGCCGAGGTAGGAGGATTGCTTGAGCCCAGGAGTTTGAGGCCAGCCTCGGCAACATAGTGAGACCTCGCTTCTACAAAAATAAAGATCGATAAAATCAAAAAGTAAGCTGCGCACGGTGGCATGTGCCTGCAGTCCCAGCTACTCGGGAGGCAGAGGCAGAAGTTTTGCCTGAGCCCAGGAGGTCAGGGTGCAGTGAGCCAGGATCCTGCCCCTGCACTCCAGTCTGGGAGGTAAAGTGAGACCCGGCTAAAAAAAAAAAAAGAAAAGAAAGAAATACGATTTTCTTTGAAGTATATAAAAAAGAACCATGGAGTTTTAAGTAGTGTTGTGATGCAGCTTACATTTTTACTCTCTTACATTTTCTTTCTTTCTTTTTATTATTCTTTTATTTTTAAAATGTGGGGTTACTCTGGCTTCTATGCAGCAAAGGATTGCTAGATTGCAAAGGGACAAAGCGCAAACAAAAAGATCAACTACAAAACTGTTGTGGTAATCCAGAGGAGAAATAAGGGTGACTTGGGCTAGGGTGGCAGTAATGGAGATGAGAAATATGCATGTTTTTAGCATAGAGCCAGCAGGACTTGCTGACGAATTGGGTATGGCAGAAGATAGAATGAACCCAGGTTTAAGGGTTATGCTTTTCTTTCTTAATTTGATAAGTCATCATCATTACAGTATCAGGCTTTATGACTTTTTTGTAAGCTGTTCTATTTTCAGTTTTCTATTAAATGTTTTAGATCCCTTACCTAATGATTCTCAAGTAGATTTTGGGCAGAATAAGTGTTTAATTACTATTTGTTTAAATGTTTTTCATGATTGTATCACTTAAGGTAAAATGCCCTTCCTCACCCCAAATTACTTGTATCTCCCAGAAAAAATATTTTCAAATTATTGTTTTCTCAGGTGAATATCATTTTCATTACTCATGTTTATTAGCCTGTGTTATTTCCAAGTATGTCTTTTTATGAGTCTTTTAAAATTACAGCAGCTACATGTAAACTTTATTGTATTGAATGAGGGAATTGCTGTTGCAGTGATTAGTAAATCAAGTTTAGGAAGGAATATGAAAAATCCTTAATTTTGACTTTGATATTGTAGAACTTTATAGATATAAAGTTTCCTGTGATAAATTTTAGTTTATAAATTTTCTCAGTGAGTTTGCCTAACATTCACCAAGATTGATAGCTGATGTCCTTTATAGACGTTTGAATTACATGTGTTTTTTTTCAGTGTCAAAGTACGATCAGCAGCTGTTACCTGTTTGAAAAACATTTTAGCCACAAAGACTGGACATGGTTTCTGGGAGGTTTATAAGATGACAACAGATCCAATGCTGACCTACCTACAGCCTTTTAGAACATCAAGAAAGAAGGTCTCTTGTTTACTGAATACCCACTATATCTAAAAAACTCTATTTACTGTGGGCTATGGTATCAGATTGCTTAAAATAATATTGTACTAACATTTAGCCTTTTCTAGAAATAATGTAAACTACTGCTTGAATTCAAGGGATTTGTTATCTTCTATGACAGTGTGGAAAGGCTGAGATAGGAAACCTGGAGAAGTGGTTGATTTTGCGGGTGGAGGAAAGTCTTTGAAAACCTTTACTTTGCTCCCATAAAAGCCGTTTATTCTGGGTGTAGTTTTTAGGTATTGTGGCGACAAACAAGTGTTTACTTCCATAGCAAGTTGATATGTATTGCCCCTGGTGAAATATAAGATGACCTATAGATTTCTCCCTTTTTCCATGTTGGTATAACAAGGTTCCACTGAAAGAAGTCTGTGAGGGATGTTTAAGAACACTTGCTCCTTCTTTAGTATAAGCATTCCTCTTTAATATTTTATCTTCTGAGAAATGTACAGTTGAGTTTTCACCAATTTAATTTCTGGGCAGAAACCCATCATTGAAGTAGTACTTTTAATATATATAATTGTGGTTATAGTAAAACTACTAGTAATATAAACTGTTAATGAAACTAGTAATATAACCTGGAAAGCACTGTAATTTTAACATTTTTAAATCTCATTTTATTTTAAAATCACTTCTTTATAGTAGATTTGGACTAGTTTTGTACATGAGATGGTTGAGGCAGAGTTTGCAACTTGTATAATGCTGCTGGCGAGGGATGGAGCTGAGAGTAGAACCCAGGTATCCTGCTGCCTAAACCAGTAATTTTTTTACTGTACCACTCTGCCTCTCATATAAACATGAATATGTTTTAATTTTTAAAGGTAGACATTGCTTGGCCCGGTGGCTCACGCCTGTAATCCCAACAATTTGGGAGGCTGAGGCAAGAGGATTGCCTTAGCCCAGGGGTTTGAGACCAGCCTGGGCAACTTGGCGAGACCTCATCTCTATGATGGTTGGATGGATGGATGGATGGATGGACGGATGGATGGACGGATGGACTGACTTAGTGGTGTGTGCCTGTAGTCCCAACAACTTGGAAGGCTGAGGTGAAAGGATCGCTTGAGCCCTGCAGGTCGAGGCTTCAGTGACCATGATTGTGCCATTGCACTCCATCCTGGGCAACAGAGTGAGATTCCCACTAAAAAAAAGAAAGTTTTTTTTTTAAGTGGAAAAAATAATGATAAAGTAAACATTACCTCCAAATTTAGTCTTAACTGTACTTAGTTGTTTTTTCTTTCTTTTTACTTTATTTTATTATAAAGGTGTGTGATACAAGTCAGGATTAGGTACATACATAGTGTATGCGCAGGCAAAGTTTGGGCCTCTAACTGGTCCTCACTGCCCCTGGTTTAGGATCAGGTACCCTTTGTGTTGTTACATGCCCCCCTCCCTCTCTCCCCTGGCGGGGTCGTGTGACTGCTGGTTCCTCCCTTGTGCTATTGTGGCTAATTTTATTTTGAAACATATTTGTTTGTGCGTATTCATTGTTTTATAGAAAAGGTAAAATGATTTTCTAATTCTCTTATTTATATTTTCTAATCTCTTTCTCTCTAGTTTTTAGAAACACCTAGGTTTGAGAAAGAAAGGCCATTAGAAAGCCTGGATGATATAAATCTGTGGATTCCTCAAAGTGAAAATCATGATGTTTGGATAAAGACACTGACTTGTGCTTTTTTGGATAGTGGAAGCATAAAAAGTGAAATTCTTCAGTTGTTAAAGCCAATGTGTGAAGTAAGAAGAGTAATTAGTCTGATTTAATCCTGGCTTATGACCTCTTCATCTAAAGGAGTGCTATGATACTGCACATCATCATGATGCAGTGTCTCCCACATACAGCTGTTGTAAATCTATTAAAGTCGACATCTTTGTTTAGTCATAACTTTATGCAGGAGATTTCAGCTTTGGAGTAGCAACACACTAGATGAGTTCTAAGGGGTGCCTTGAATAATTTGTTACTAATGATAGTTAAAATACTGATGATTACAAAATATGTACATTAACCGAGTCTGCTCTAACTTTGTGTACTTTTCCTGATTGATTAAGGGCAGTCATTTGTTTTCCCTGAATTTTTTTTTTTTTTTTTTGAGTGAGAAAAAGGGGTGGGATAGCTGTCGACATTGCTTTTTTTATTTCTGAAAGTGTGGTACAATTTATTTCAATAGACTTAAAGGTGTATACTAAATCAAAAAGCATATACTCTTTATCAAATGTGTAATCCAAAACAGCTCCTCTAAGGATGTCTAAGACTTTGTAAAGTTAACCTGATTTATAGCACTATCAACCAGGATTCAACAGAAATGTGAATACACAGTATCTGATTAGGTCAAACATCTGTCAGTTACAAATAACTGATAGGGAAGTATATATATATATTTTTTTTGAGTTGGAGTCTCACTCTGTCGCCCAGACTGGAGTGCAGTGGCCGCTCCTGGCTACCACCGCCTTGACCTGCTGGGCTCCGACAATCCTTCCGCCTCAGCCTTCCATGTAGCTGGAACTACAGGCGCGTGCTACCATGCCCAGCTAATTTTTTAAAATTTATTGTAGAGATGAGGTCTCGCCAAGTTGCCCAGGCAGTTCTTGAACCCGTGGGCTCAAGCAGTCCACTCACCTCGGCCTCCCAAAGCACTGGGATTACAAGCTGAGCCACCAAACCCGGCCAGGAAGTATTTTTATAAAGACTCACACTGAAAGCAATTTAAAAAGCAGTTCCTATTTTCTACAGAATTGGTGACAATAAATAAATCATCACATTTTCTGCAATACTAAACTGTACTCATACCAGTTTATTAGAGTGGTCTTCTGGACACACATATAAATGTATTTCTCATTAGTGAACACACCTGAGATTTTAATAAAGTTTTGACTTTGGACCAGAAGACAAAATGTTCCAAATATACATGTATACACATTCTAATTCTTAATACCATACGTCTCCAATTCTAGAACTGGATTTATGTCCTCTCTTTAGTTTAAAAAGGAAAAAATAGGCAATTGGTCATCTATAATCTGTCTTATACATGTGGAATATGAATATGGGATATGGAGTGCAATGATTCATTTGTATGATGAACATGGGGTATGGTGAATGGCAAAAATAAAGTTCAGTACTATTTTAATGTACAACATATATTAAAGCACCTTTCTCCAAGATGGACAGATCACTTGAGACCAGGAGTTCAAGACCAGTCTGAGCAACACAGCGAGACCCCCATCTCTACAAAAAATAGAAAAGTTAACCTGGCATGGTTGTGCATGTCTGTAGTCCTAGCTACTTGGGAGGCTAAAGTGGAAGGGTTACTTGAGCCCAGGAATTTGAGCCTGTAATGAGTCATGATTGTGCCACTGCACTCCAGCCTGGGCGGCAGCAAGACTCAAAAAAAAAACAAACACTTTTCTGTATTTTGGAGTATACCACAAATAATAATAATTACTCAATTATACTTAGAAATTGGAGTTCATTGAAAAGAAATATTTTTAATATAACTGCCATAGCTCTTTGCTAAGTATGGGAAATGTACAAAAATCAGATTTTCCGCTTTTCCCCCTAAACTTTTGATACCTTTTCCTCCTTATATCAAATCAGAAAACTGCTTCTGTTGTTAACACTTTTCAACTCTTAAAATTAGTGACATATAATTTCATTTTTAAGCAATATTCTGTTTCATTCTAATGGCCTAGATTAGAAATGAACAATTGCAATATAACTAACATATATATTTGATATTGATATACTAGCCTAGTGTGATTTTTTTTAACACGACACATGTTTTTTGTCTATTTTTTAGCAGTGCATTGAGTTCATGACAGATTCAGCTATTATCTTTTAAAACTTTAATATGTCAGTGTTAGGGAATGGTAATTTTAAGTAAAATGTTTTCTTTTTACCCTACCTACTGAGTTGATTTGTTTGTGTATTCTAGGCGAAAACTGACTTTTGTCAGACTGTGCTTCCATACTTGATTCATGATATTTTACTCCAAGATACAAATGAATCATGGAGAAATTTGCTTTCGGCGCATTTCAAAGGATTTTTCACCAGGTGTTTTAGACACAGCTCACAAACAAGCCGATCTTCAACCCCTGCCAATTTGGATTCAGGTATTCTGTTAAATTTCTAACATTTACACTGTTAACTTCTCAGTTTGAGAGAGATTTAAGTTCGAATCCTGTCAAAGGGACCTTACAGGTTTAATTCTATAACCTCTAAAATTCTTTTTTCCTCATCTGTAGAATGGAATAAGAGTTATAGCAAGTTTTCAATGAAATAATGTATAAAAAGCACCTGAGATAGTATCTGATGGATAACATTCTTTCAGTACATTTTGGCTATTAATAATGGGTCAACTAATTGAGCATTCAGTATGTGTCAGGCACTATGCTTGCACTGGCAATATGGATGTGAATACCCACATTCTAGCAGTGAAGAAAATCACATAGATAAATAACACAGTGAAGTATTTTAGGTATTCTGATAAAGCTATGATAGAATTTCCATATTTTCAGTGGTCTGGCCAATTGAATTTTAAAAAGAACCATTGTATTATAAAACCATGCACATTTGTTGTGGAAAATGTAGAAAAATTGCACAAATTTATAAAATGACCCATAATCCTGTGTTCTAAGATACATAGTTAGCATTAGGTATATATCCTTTCAGTTTTTTGAAACAAAAAAAATTGAGTTGGGCTGGGCTCGGTGGCTCAGCCTGTAAATCCCGCGCTTTGGGAGGCCGAGGTGAGTGGATTGCCTGAGTCTGTGGGTTCGAGACCCGCCTGGGCAACTTGGTGAGAACTCATCTCTACAATAAATCAAAAAATTAGCTGGGCATGGTAGTGTACACCTGTAATTCTGGCTATCTGGAAGACTGAGGCAGAAGGATCACCGGAGCCCAGCAGGTTGAGGCTGCAGTGGCCGGGAGCGGCCACTGTACTCCAGTCTGGGCGACAGAGTGAGACTCCAACTCAAAAAAAAAATTAAGTTGTACTTTTTTTATTCTTATAGCCTACTTTCCTTCTGTGATATTTATAATTAGTATTTCCCATGCTAAAGAGCATAATAGAAGAAATTCTACCAGGGGTTGGGTATACATAGTACATATATGCAGAATTGAGGGCTCATTATGATAGGTCAGTTTTTCAAATGTAAATATTTTAAAAAGATAGAAAATTCACACATCTTTACTGTTAATTGTTTTCATTATTATTAATATATTGTATATGCAAACGAAAAACTGGATACAAATTCACTTATTGTACTTCAAGACCAATCAATTCTAGTAAAAATATTGATTGAATATGATATTTTCCTGCATCTAAATTGTTCCTCCCAATCTGACTGCGGTTCCAACTACTTCAGCAAAGGTTGATTTCTCAATTCTTTCTGTTGTTTATTCTACTTTTACTGCTACAATCTTCATTTGACATTGACTCTAATGTAATGTAGACTTCACTTGGCTATGCTTTTTTATGTATGTTATTTTCTATTGGCTAACAGAAATTACAAATTTTAGAAAATTTGTACTGTTTGGAAAAACATAATTATAAACATAGACATGACCGCCATCCTGTAGTCTTACTAAATTACAAGTTAGACATGTAAATGATTCAGAGTATGTTTATATAAATTTTATTTTTATTGTTTTTTTAATAGAAATGAGATCACACTATGTTGCCCAGGCTGGTCTCAAATGCTGAACTCAAGTGATCCTCTCACCTCAGCATCCCAAAATGTTGGGAAAACAGGTGTAAGCCACTGCACCCAGTTGGTATAAATTGTATTTAGGCCATTGAAATGACAATTTCAATATGACAAAATTTCTCATAGAGACTTTGTAAACTACCTAAAATACATTGCTTATCTTTAATTTCAGAAATACTGTGTAAGTGATTCACAGTTACCAATAACCATTTAAAATTTAAATATTATGTAAACTACAGTACTATTAAAAACAATCTGATTGCATAGTCAATTTATGTACTCATTGCTTATGATAAACTGATAATTCGTTATCATGAACATAACCAGTACTTTTCATGTTTATTATTTATATATATTTATGCTACAGTCACTCAAAGGTAAAATCATTTAGTTTTATTGCTGCATAGAGTGCCAGTATTTTTATTACTTTAGGTGAAAATTTAAACCCAACATGTGAGATTCTACTATTGAAAGAAGTAGATAGAGATTTCTATAGAACTCAAATGGTATATCTTTTCTGATGTCTGTAAGTCTTACTGCCTTCTCTTGAATGTCCTATGTGCATCTCAGACTCAACTGTCCAGTGGTAAACTTATCATCTTCATCCTTCTCTCCAGCCTACTTCTTTTCATGTGTACCTCTTCAATTAATGGCACTCAGTTGCCCAAGGTGGAAATTTCTTTCACATATCTCATCTGATTACCAAATCCTGCCAATTCTGTTATAAATAACTTAGCCCATCTGTTTCTCTTTGTCCTTAGCATCCTTGCTGCTTTCTGGCTCTATGGTTCAGCATAGCTTAAATTCTTTAATTAAATTATACAAGGTAGCTGGGCACAGTGGCTCCTGCTTGTAATCTTAGCCCTTTGGGAGCCAAGGTGAGAAGATTGCTTTAGGCCAGCCAGGGCAACATAGTGAGAATCACACACTGCCCATCTCTACAAAAATTTTTAAAAATTAGGTTTATGTGATGATACAATCCTGTAGTCCCAGCTACTCCCAGCTAAGATGGGAGGATCCCTTGAGCTCAGGAGTTTGAGGTTGTAGTGAGCTATAACCACACCACTCTACTCCAGCCTGCGTGACAGAGCAAGACCCTGTCTCTAAAAAAAAAAATTCTATCTTGTTTCCAGTTATCTCAGATATTGTTACTTTTGCCTGGAGTACTTTCCTTGCCTATTGTTCTCATGAAACCATTACTCTCATTTTCTTTGAAACTTTTCTTGTCCGGGTGAGGTTCCCCCCTATAAACCCTCACAACACTCTTAACTTTCCCTACTGTAACACTTCTACGGTGTTATGGGTCTCCCAGGCTAGTCAGGAGTTCTTTGTGGTCAGAAATTGTCTTGTTCATGGTTGTTTACTGAGGCCTAGCACATGAAAGATCCTGGATAACTATTTAATGAATCAGTTAGTCCCCCTCAGAAACAAAACTACTAAGCATGATAGTTTCTTTTAAAAGAAAAAAAAACCTTAAAATCTGGAAAAAATAAAACAGGAATGCCATTAAATTTCATTTATTCATTAAGTTTTTTAAGAACTAATTTTGTCCTAGGTACTGCCCACCAGCACCTCATAGTATAGAGGGAGACAGATGGGTAACCACAAAAAGAAAGTGCTTAAGCAAGAATGCCTGGGACTGAGGTATCTTTGTTTGTTTGTCAGAGTCAGAACACTTTTTCCGAAGCTGTTTGGATAAAAGATCACAAAGGACAATGCTTGCTGTCGTGGACTACATGAGAAGACAAAAGAGGTAATGTAAGTTTTGCTTCTTGAGTGTGGGGATCTAGAAGTGTAACTTGTCAGCTGCTAGCTAAATTTTAACATGATTTTAGGTTAAGATGCTGCAGAGTACTATATTTAACTTGTGTGATATTTATATCTCCTTGCAATAATCCGTCTTTAGGGCAGCACTGGTTAAATCCGTGTGGGAAACTCTCAGTTCTAGTTCCAGCTGTACCAGTTAACATGTTGCCTTTGCTAAGTCAGGCAGCCTTTGAGCCTTAGTGTATTGCATCTACATTAGTGACTAAGAAAGGAACACGTGATTTTTCCAAGTCACTTTTAGTTGTGTTACCCTTCTTTTAACTTTTCTCTTTGGTTTTAGTTCTTACAAGTAAATGATAGAGTTGTGTAAATAACTCCTTTATGTATCTTTATTGTAAGATATGTTTGTTTACTGTGTGCCATAGTCTCAAAATCTATGGCAGTACTGTGCTATGTCAATGTTTATTTTCTTGATTCTGGTAAATTGTTTTACCATATAGTATCCTTGCTCCTGTTATTTTTCTTGACATTTTTAACTGTATATAGGAATTGCTAGAATGGGTAATCTCATTGATCTGTTAAGAGTTGATCAGAACTCTGAAGAAATAGTGCAGTAGGTCTGTCATTTGAATAGGTAGGAATTACTATCTCATGAGTGTATATGGTGGTAGTAGCTGTGTCTGGTAAAGAATGGGAGAGAAAAATGGAAAATATTTTAGCCTAAATGCATTTATATCTTAAAAAATTGATTTCTCTGTATCCTTCTCATACCATTCCTCTCCCTTAGTGGAAAAATAAGTTTTATGCGTTTCGGTGTTTGTGCTTCTGGTTAGAAAGTTGCTGATTGACCCTACTGTTTTCTACCAAATTCTCTCCTGATTTCTATAGTTAAGAAGCTTTAACGTAGCTGGGAACATCTGTTTTCTTGGTGTTGGGACCTAGTTTTACCTTTGAGTCATTCATTTCAGATGTATTATTGGGGTAGAATGGTGTTGACATTGGCAAGACTTGGAAAGATAAACATTTTTAATATCCAGTTTTATTTCTGAATAAGACCTTAAAGGTGATTCCTTGAGAAAATATAAATGGGACATAAAGAAAGGGTAAGGACATGAGTTCAAGTTCTGGCCTGTACTTAGACACGTAAGCTCTTGACGTCTTTGAACCTCAATTTTATCATCTTTAAAAATTAGAATAATGCCTACCTTAATGTGGGGGTGGGGCCAGTTTATGGTCATTAAAATAGGTGAGGTATGTAATGTGCCTGACATTCAATAACTGTAAGCTTCTTTTCCATAGACAAATTATTTCACTTCTCTGAACTTTAAGTTCTTCAGAAATTGTTGTATAGTAGATACTTTATTCATCAGCTTCACAGGCATTATTTTTGCAACTACTCTCTGAGGTACATGTTGTTATAGGATTTGTAAGTGGGGAAACTGAGACTTCAGAAGTTAAGACCACACAGCAGGTAGTAAGTAATACAGCTGGATTTGAACCTAGTTGTATCCTACTTCAAAGCCAGTGCTCTTAACCACTGTCATATCTCTATAATGTTAATTGTGAAAAAGACAATATCTTATTTTCTTGATTCTTGTAAGTTGTTGATAAATATATTCTCTTCTTCAAAACTTATGTAGCCAGGCACAGTGGCTCAAGCCTGTCATCCCAGCACTTTTGGAGCCTGAGGCGAGAGGATTGCCTGAGCCTGTGGGTTCGAGACCAGCCTGAGCAACATGGCGAGACCTTGGCCCTATAATAAATCAAAAAATTAGTCAGGCATGGTGGTGTGCGCCTGTAGTTCCAGCTACTTGGAAGGCTGAGGCGGAAGGATTGTCTGAGCCCAGCAGGTCGAGGCTGAGGTGGCCATGAGCAGTGTGCCTCTGCACTCCAACCTGGGTGACAGAGTGAGACTCCAACTCAAAAAAATAAAAATAAATAAATAAAAATAAAAAACCAAAAACTTATGCAATAAATTAAGAAGAAAATGAACCACAATAGGAAAGACATGTAATTGTATCTTAGAAGAAATAGAATATTTTTATTAAATTGACTTTTTTTAGAGGATGTATATCCTGTTAGCTATTCTGTGTGTCCTGTTCTTAGCCTGTGGTATGTGGATTTCTTGGTGGAGAGATATGAACCCCAAATATGCATGGGTTGATGATCTATATAGCCTTTATAAGATTTTCTGATGGGTTTAAAAGAAAAAAAAAAACCTCCCAAAAATTTAGAACTAGGACTCTTCAGTCATGTTATCTTATAATGTGTTTAGCTGTATGTTGGAGAAATGTAGTTTTGGTTATTTGAATGTAATTTTCTGCTTAACTAGTAGTTACTACCATTGAAGTCTATATCAATATGCTTTTTTTTTGACACTGAAGTTTAAAAAAATAGAATTACGTGTTTAATTTTTTTTAGACCTTCTTCAGGAACAGTTTTTGATGACGCTTTCTGGCTGGATTTGAATTATCTGGAGGTGGCCAAGGTAGCTCAGTCTTGTGCTGCTCACTTTACAGCATTACTCTATGCAGAAATCTACACAGATAAGAAAAGCATGGACGATCAAGAGCAAAGGTAATGGAATTTAGAATTTGTGCTTTTTAAAATTGATGTTGACGCTGTTTCAAGAAGGATGTATAGTAAAGATTTATTTTGCTCTCTGTTCCCCACTTAAAAGACATTTTGGATAGAATTTTTTTGTTTTAAAGTGAAATGATAATAAATTTTTAAAAAGAAGTAATTCTGTTCTGAAACAAATAGGAATGTTTATTAATGCTTACTTTTCTCTGTTTTCTCCATAACAGCTAGCATTGGGAACTTAATGATCAATAAATGTTTTTCAAATGATTGAATAATTTCCTGATTCTAGTCAGATTAGGTTTACCATAAATCTCTCTACTATGCAAGATCCATTTGTTGACTGTAAAATAATGTGATTGATTGCTTTCTGTGACTACCTGTATTTCTGGTAAATTTAATTTGTTTTCCTCTGATTGAGTTAGAACTCTCATAAGAATCTAATAATTATAAATCCTAGATCATGGTGAAAAACAGAAAAAACCACCAAAACAGTAGAAGAATAAAAAATACATACTTTATTATCCCAACTGCCCTCCTCAAATCATTTGCAATAGCTTAGTGTTTATTTTTATGTGTAGTCTCACTTTCCCACCACAAAATTAGTCATTATATTAAGAAGTTGAAATAGCAAAGATACGTTATATTGATACATTTATCATTCTTGCCACTCTTAATTCTTACTTTAGATTGTTAATGAGATGGAAAAAACATGGTGTTTACACTGGAAAATCAGGAACCAGAATGTATATTCTAGTCCAAATGTAATTAACTTAGTAAATTTGAGCCAGTTTCTTAACTATCTGGTTTAATATTTAGTTTCTGCTTTCCTATTGAAAACAGTTATAAATTAACATATAGATACAGTGCACAATATGTAACTGTTATGTTCATGATTATTATAAACTTATTATGAAGACAAGTTATCCTTTAAATATATAATGAGTAAGAAATTGATTACTGCCTATTCTTAGAGTTTTTATCGATTTTACTCAGGTCCTGCATACTTGCTAGTGTAATTATAATCTGAATGCACATTAGTATCTTAGTTCTATAGGATAGTATTTCTTACTAATTAGAAGTGAATAACTTATCTGTTCTATGAGTATAAATAAAAGCACCTTTAATTTGAAGGTGAATATTGTATAGAATTAGTAGTTTTTTGCAAAATTACTTATTTTAAAGCAGATGTGCCTAGATTTCATTATGATTAACTTTAGGAAAGAGTACTTGACAAATAGGGCTTGCTGTTTGCCTTGACCTTTTGTTTTGGTTTGGTTTTTTCCCCCAGGTGTCTGATGGGAATGGAAAGGCAAATAGAGTAAAGAGGTGTCTAGAGATTAGGGATGCTAGTTTTCTTCAGTAGCTCAATTATGTGAGCTGAGGGTTTGTAAATTAAAGTGATCGAGAAAAGCATATTTGAAAGTAAAATACAGATCAGCAGTTTCCCAGCTTTGTCAGTTGGATTTTAAAAAATGAATTGCTCTCTTAAATTTCCTATTTAAGACGTTTAATAGCAAAATTCTTTACACTAGGTATTCTAGAATATATCTGATGTTTTATTTGTTAACTTGTTCCTAAGAAAATATGAGATTTGAATTGTAGTGTCCATGCTTTTTTAAAAAATAAATAAATTCAGAACACCTTCAAAGGGAGTGGTATCTGAGGCAAATACTGGCTATGTCTGCATCTTTCAGCTGTATTGTGAAAAAGGTGACAATTTAGAAAAGGCTATTTCATTTGTGCTTAGTGGCAGAAGTTTGCAGCAACCAACTTCAGATTGCAAATGTTTTAATATTGCTAAATTAAGGCAGTGCCTGATAGAAGTCCTGGCTACTCTGCAGGTGTTTGTTGCCTGGATGAATTGTAACCTTAGATTTACTGTCCTTCCCACTTTCCAAAATTTCTCATCCCAAAACTAAGCTTTAAAAATAAACATGCAAATAAAGAAAAAAAAAATATGTGATGTATCTATACCTCAAGTTTATAAAGCAAAATAGAATGTTGTCAGCAGCATTGTCCTCCGGTGCTCTCTCCTCTGTTCCACCCTTCTGTAGTTCTTTCAAAAGTTAAATGTCATCCTGAGTTTTTGTGTTTTATCATTCCTTTGGATGATATTTTGACGTATATGTATAAACCCATAAATGTGGTTTAGTTGACCTATTTTTGAGCATCATAAGAAATTATGCGTGTAGTTTTCTGCAACTTGTTTTTTTCTTCCGTACTTTTATAAGATTTAACTATACCGTGTGTTGATGTGGTTCTTTAATTTGTCATTGCCTTATAATGTACCATTGGGAGAAGATACCACAATTTATTTACCCATTCTCCTGTCAGTGACATATATCTTGGCAGAATTACTGAGTTGCAGGATATGCAATGTTCAACATAACTTAAAAGGCAGTGCCAAATAATTTTTTTTTTTTTTTGAGTTGGAGTCTCACTCTGTCGCCCAGACTGGAGTGTAGTGGCACGCTCCCGGCCACCGCAGCCTCGACCTGCTGGGCTCTGGCGATCCTTCCGCCTCAGCCTTCTGAGTAGCTGGAACTACAGGCGCGTGCTACCATACCTGGCTAATTTTTTGATTTATTGTAGAGATGAGGTCTCGCCAAGTTGCCCAGGCAGGTCTCGAACCCGCAGGCTCAGGCAATCCATTCACCTCAGCCTCCCAAAGCACTGGATTACAGGCTGAGCCACCGAGCTACTTTCTTAAAGTGGTTATACCAACTTGTATACTTATCAGAAATGTAGTTGGTAAGGAAATGGATCAGTAGGAAGCCTTAAAGTTGAAGAAGGAGCCAAAGTACAACTATCTCTAGTTTGAGTTTAAAGAAGGAAAAAACCAGAGTGAGTGTATAGGTAAATATTAGAGGCACTATCCCTTATGTTAATAATTACTTTGTGTTTTGGATTATTGTTGGTATAGATACCATGACTGTCATTAAATAGGCCTGTCTCTTTATAAATTGTATTTTGGCTTATAGCTTTCCCATATATAGGAGATTATTATTAAAATATAATTTTCATTCACAGATTGATTTCTTTTTCCATCCTAGGTCTATATGGTATTATGCTTATAAAATATAAGTGGTTCATTCTGTCGTTTGTAACCGTCATTAGTTTTTTTTGTCAAAGTATATGTATCCAGAAGTTTCCAAATAGTATGTCTCATTAAAAGAGGTACTCTTTTGACGAACAGAAGTCTTACACTTGAAGAAGGAAGCCAAAGTACAAGTATTTCTAGTTTGAGTGAAAAAAGTAAAGAAGAAACTGGAATAAGTTTACAGGTAATTTAGAGGCTTTTTTTTTTTTTTTTTTTTGAGTAGGGGGGTCTCACTCTGTCACCCATACTGGAGTGCAGTGGGACCATTCTGGCTTACTGCAACCTTGACCTCCTAGGCTCAGGCGATCCTTCCTTAGTAGCTAGGACCGTAGGCATGCGCCACCATGACAGACTAATTTTTTTTTTTTTAATTTTTCGGTAGAGACAAGGTCTTTGTTATGTTGCCCAGGCTGGTCTCGGACTCCTGAACTCAAGCAGGTCTTCCACCTCACCTTCCCAAAGTGCTAGGCTTACAAGCACTGGCCTACACAGTTAAATACTTTAAGTGGATATTTATAACACCTGAGCTTATGGAAATGGCAGCAAGAGGTGGCTACAAAATTATTTACATAGTACATTATGTACTACAGTTAATTGCCTGCAGTTACTATTTAAAACTGCATCTTTACATTTGTTTACATTTCTCAACTGCAAATGACGCCATGTACCATTTATAAGTTTTGATACATTTCAACTTTTTATACTATGTTTGTGTATATTTTGTGGTAGTAAATGATGAAATAGACTATAACCTACATTTATTTATTCATGACATACCTAACATTTTCTTAATTTTTTTGCTGTTTCCAAGCTGTGCAGTTTGTGAGTTTTTCATATTGTCGTAAATCTTCAACAATTTTTCTAATATATTTATTGAAAAAAAACCCACATAAAAGTATGCCTACACATACGGTTCATATTTATGTTGTTCAAGGGGCAACTATTTTTCAGTATCATTATATTTGACTTGTATAACATAACATTTAGAGTTGGGAGTTCGTGTTGGTATTGATGCACATTAAAGTTTGCCAAACTCATAATTATATTTTTTTCCCCCTCTGATTTTTGTTGTTTTCAGGATCTCCTCTTAGAAATCTATAGAAGCATAGGAGAGCCAGATAGTCTGTATGGCTGTGGTGGAGGGAAAATGTTACAACCCCTTACTAGGTAAATTGATTTTTCTAGATGATGGTATAGTGATTCTGTTTATGAAGGAGTTACATGTATGTAGAACCCAAAGGTATTTTTATAATCTTTTCTTATAGACTACGAACATATGAACATGAAGCAATGTGGGGGAAAGCCCTTGTAACATATGACCTTGAGACGGCAATCTCCTCATCAACCCGCCAAGCAGGAATAATTCAGGTACTTTTTTTTTCATTGCTTTGGTAAGACCATCACTAGTGTAGTGCTGAGATTATATCAGTATGTCAGCCAGATAAACTAGCGATAAAGACTGATTCATTTTTAGTACATTAGGCTAAAAATTTAGAGGTACATGGGAAAGTTGGACTTGTCACTGGCCTAAAAGATAGTTTCGATTTGCTGGTCATAATACTGCTAGCTGATAGTAGAAAGCATTCCTTTATTGTATGCAATACCAGGTAGTATACTTAGTGCTTCACATGGAAAATCTCATATGAACTATTTCTCATAGTTTGCATTAGCATTGGTTCCACAACCTATTGTTTCTAATACTGGCTAATATTCCTTTTCCATTCTTCCATCAAATGTTAGAGCCCCTTGAGCTCTATCTTTGTGTTTTTTGGGAAACACGTTAATCAATATTTTGGGATTTTAAGTAATGTAACTAAAATTTTTTGAAGTTAATTTTTATGTTTGCTGTCTTTTCTTTAGTTTTCTATTGGTATTTTTTGATTACTTACTTTTTCTTTTAAAAACTCATGTTTAGGCCTTGCAGAATTTGGGACTCTGCCATATTCTTTCCATCTACTTAAAAGGATTAGATTATGAAAATAAAGAGTGGTGTCCTGAACTACAGGAACTTTATTACCAAGCAGCATGGAGAAATATGCAGTGGGATCATTGCACTTCTGTCAAGTAAGAATAAGTTTGACTTTTCTTCCCCCTCTTTCCAAGTTGTAAATAACAACTGTTTTTATCTTGCTCTGTGAATGTAACAGGAGTTGTGTGTACTGTCTTTTGTAGATATTGCAAGCTATAGATATGTCTAAATGCGTAGGTAAGATGGCAGTTGGCAGTTAATGCACCTGGGCTTGAATTTCACTCTCTTCTTTCATTACGGCAACTCCACCCCCACCCCTAAATATTTTTTAAAATAGAAATATGAGGAGTATTTTATTGAGAATCCTCTTGTTGTCTGTTGGACTGAGGCATCCAAAGAAATGCAGAAGCATTTCTCTTTTCAATGCCTGCTACTAACATTTTAGGTAGTAAGGCAGCACTTTTGTTGGCTGGATGGTCCACAAGGGACTGCATGTTTCTATTTATGAATTATTTTCTTTTACTAAAAGAATAGTTGCAGCCGAGCTCGGTGGCTCAGCGTGTCATCCCGCGCCTTTGGGAGGCTGAGGTGAGTGAATTGCCTGACCCCGCAGGTTCGGGACCACCCGGGCAACTTGGCAAGACCTCATCTCTACAATAAATCAAAAAGTAGCCGGGCGTGGTAGCGTGCGCCTGTAGTTCCAGCTGCTCAGAAGGCTGAGGCGGAAGGATCGCCAGAGCCCAGCAGGTCGAGGCTGCGGTGACCGGGAGCGGCCACTGCACTCCAGTCTGGGTGACAGAGTGAGACTCCAACTCAAAAAAAAAAAAAGAATAGTTGTATGCAATTACCCAGGAAGATTAGCATTTATAGCCTGTATGTAAAGTCCCCATGTTTTCTGAATGAAGAGCCAAATATCTAATCTAGTAAAGGATTTCATATTTATAAAGCCTTTTTCTTTTTCTTCTTCTCCTTTTTTTATTATGAGACAGTGTCACACTGTATCACCCGGGCTAGAGTGCAGGGATGCAGTCATGGCTCACTGCAGCCTCGACTCCCCCAGCCTCTGCCTCCTAAGTAGCTGGGACTACAGGTGTGAGCCACCGCACTCAACCAATTTTTTATGTAAAATCTTTTGATGAGATATATACTAAAAATTTAAATCATCTTCAACTATGTTTAGTTGCCTTTGTAGAAAATAATTTTTTAGTAAGTGGAGTGCCTTTCTGATTTCTGTAAGATTGTTGTAAAACTAGAGGTATGGCCTAATATTTGTAAAACATTATGCCTTATGAGTTGGTCCCTGCTTGCCTCTGTGGATCAGCGTGTCTGTTTTTCCTCTTTCCTCCTGCACTTCAGCTCCACAGCCTCTGGGGTTTGATCAGGCCCCTCCCCAGGGGCTAGCCTGTGTCTTCTCCTTTTTCCCCAGCTCCATGTGGGTGGCTCCTGTCATTCAGGCCCTCCTTTAGTAATGTCCTATCTTCAGAGAGACCTTTCTTGACAACCCATTCTAAAATGGCCACCTGGCTGTTCTGTTTTGGACCCTGTTTTAGTTATCTGCATGTCCCTTGTCGCTATCTGATTCTTTACTTATTTACTGTCAGTCTTCTCCATACCAGAACTAAACTCCTTGGGAGTGGAGACCTGACCTGTCTTATCTACTAATGGATCCCCTGGGTTTGGAACCTGGTGCCTAGTGTCTGGCACATAATAGGTGTTCATTGAATACATAAATGAAAGTAGAGCATGTTTAGAACCAGGCAAGATATCTGTGAAATGTCCTTTTTTTTTTCTGCTTGAAGAATTCAAGTGACCCACAAAATTCTTCATATTTCTTCCCAAAATTTCTAGAAATGCATTTTTAGAGTGCAGAAAGCTTAATTTTGGTTTTAAAATTGTGGTCTTTGGTGAAATACTAGTACGTGTATATCTGAAGATTGTCTGTTTTTAAATATATAATTACTTTTTAATTATTTCACAGCAAAGAAATAGAAGGAACCAGTTACCATGAATCATTGTACAATGCTCTACAGTCTCTAAGAGACAGAGACTTCTGCACATTTTATGAAAGTCTTAAATATGCCAGGTATTGTAAAAAGACAAAGTTACTGTACTTTAACATTAAATATTTAATGTCTTGGCTTTTCTGAAAACTTTTAATGTAAGAATTTGCATTGATCAAGAGATAAAGACTTGCTGTCTGTGGTCAGTGTTTCCTTGTCATTTTCTGCCCTCCCTCAGCAAAAACTCTTTTTGGGAACCCAGGTCAGTTTTTTACCCTGAGTCTTCAAGAAAACTTTAGTGACTCCCACTCCTTGTTCTCTTCCTATACAAGGGTCCTGAGAATTTTATCTTGTTTCCTTTAGTAATTGTATTTACTATTTAAACCTCTCTTAGCATTAGTTTTGTAATGTATAAAATTGTAACGAACAGTTAATACTTACAAGTTTGTTTTAAGTACAAATGAGCTGAGGCATGAGGAACTACTTAAGTATAATGGGCTAAACGGCTGTAACATTGTTTTTTAAAGTAGTTAATGACTTAAATTCCATATTTATCACAGAAATATCTGCTATCATCTGAGTGCTTATTATATGCTAGCTACTGTTAGGCTCTTTCCACGTGTGCTCTCTTATCACCAGAATCGCTATGGATGCGACAAGACTTAGGCTTAGAGAAATACAGTTATATGCCCAAAGTTAGACAACAATAAGTTACAGAGGTTTATATCCAGGTCTGTTTGATTCCAAGGTTTGCAGTTGGCCCTCGAATCACTTAGGGGTTCAGGGCACTGATCCCTTCCTCTCCACGTGGTCAAAAATTCAAGTATTCCTTGTGACTGCAGATGCGTTAACTGCTACTAGCCTACTGTGGACCAGAAGCCTTATTAATAAGACAAATAGTAGATTAGCACATATTTGTATAATTATTGTATACTGTATTCTTACAACAAAGTAAGGTAGAGAAAAGAAAATGTTGTTAAGAAAATCAAAAGGAAGAGAAAATATATTTACTGTTCATCAAGCAGAGGTGGATCATAACAAAGATCTTCATCCTCCTCACCTTCATGTAAAGTAGGCTGAAGAAGAGGAGGGGTTTGTCTTGCTGTCTCAGCGGTGACAGAGACAGAAGAAAATCTGAGTGAGAGGACCATATAGTTCAAATCCATATTGTTCAAGGGTCCATTGTATTTTGTTTCCACCACTATTTTATACTCTCTGTTTCTTGTGAATATTAGTGTTATTCATATTATTATATCTAAGCCTGTGATAAGAACTGTTTACAACAAATTTGAACTTCCATCTTCCTGGAAACCTTTTCTTCGTTTTCAAAGTACCTTTTCTTTTTTGCTACTAGAGTAAAAGAAGTGGAAGAACTGTGTAAGGGCAGCCTTGAGTCTGTGTATTCACTGTACCCCTCACTTAGCAGATTGCAGGCCATTGGAGAACTGGAAAACATCGGGGAGCTTTTCTCAAGGTATGTGATTCATATGACTTTGTAGTCCTAAAGTGCAGCCTTTTTGTTTTTTGAGACAAGATAAAACTCTGATTTAAAAAAATAAAAGCTACATAGAGAGACCAGGTATGTTTCTTTCCTTTTATCAGGTTATAAACTGATTAGCCCTAGTGAACTGTGCTTTTATTTCAATAAACATTTTCAAAAATATGTATTGTAAAGATTCAGATTTTAAAAATTCAGCTTAATTGTGCTTTCCTCTTTGCAACTTTTCCCCTGTTCTATCCAGATAAAATTAACTCATTTTTTTGCAAAAGCACATTATACTCCATTCTGTTTTAGCACTACATTGTATTAGTCATTTTATGTATACTCTGCCACATTAAACTAGAAGCTCCCTTAAAAGTGGGAACCAAGCCGGGCTTGGTGGCTCAGCCTGTAATCCCGCGCCTTTGCGAGGCTGAGGTGAGTGGATTGCCTAAGTCCGCGGGTTCAAGACCTGCCTGGGCAACTTGGTGAGACCTCATCTCTACAACAAGTCAAAAATTAGCCAGGCGTGGTAGCGCGCGCCTGTAGTTCCAGCTACTTGGAAGGCTGAGGCGGAAGGATCGCTGGAG